>NW_020537324.1:19961370-20015311 GCF_003426905.1 Ctenocephalides felis | reverse complement strand
TTTTTTTTGAAAATGTTTGAAATGTTAAAATTAAATACACGTGTAATCTTACTATATCCCTCTCTCCCCCACGTGATATTTTGTGATTTTTTGTCAAACCCCCTAAAAACCTCACGTGATTAATGGACGACCCCCAACTTTTATTCTCAGAAATATGTAACACAACACAACAGACATTCATTAATCACGTGATCGATTTTTTACGCATTTTTGGGCCTCCCCCTTAGGGATCGTTCAAAGTAATTGAACCCCTCCATCCCCCTTTGTCAGCAAAAGTAAGCAAAACTGTCACCAAAATGTCACAAAATAAGCAAATCAATACCCCCCCCGCCCCCTATAGTGCTTACGTAATACTTGAACGGCCCCTTAGTGATACATCGTGATATTTAAAATTAGCCCCGGTCTCCCCATCAAACATCACGTGTATTTTTAGTTACGTAAAATTTTTCGAATTTACAAAAGAAATCATAATTTTTTAAACTACAAATCTTTGTGAAATCTTTTGTTTTTTCGTATTGAATTTTTTTCTCCCCTTTTCTTTCGTATTTTATCTTAAAGTTAGATTTTCTCCCGCGAAGTATGAAAAATATATACCACAACATATATAAACTCTTCACATAAAATAAAACTGATTGCTGGTAGTTAACTACTATTGTTCAACTTACAATAAAATAACAAACAAATAGTTATATACGGAACAGTTATTATTAAAAAAAATCGAAAAAAGACTTGCTTTTTCCTCTTTAAAGGACATGCGTTGTATAGTTCATATTACTGTTGGGCTGGGAAACTTGTTCGAAGAAACATACTTTGTCTTTCTTTCGTTGGACCCTATCTCAAACTCAGTATAGTTTAGCAGTAGCTGTTATGACTACTGGCACAACCGTACCCGGTCTCTCTTCTTAGCCTTATGAGAAAAATTTACACATATTAGAAGTAAATTCTTCTAGCTACTTGTGCAACATTATTGAATGATAAATGCGTTGCATATTATGTCAATATCTTCGATAAACTTAAACTAAATCTATGATGTCATAATTATCTTCATTAAAAAATCAGTGTCACTATCAATTCCTATCCATTCTATAAATTATATTGCTTTACAACATCTATCAATAATAACAGTTAGTGACAGTAGCTTAATGCATGCCATATGTAAAACAAATATCAAAGTCAAGGGACATGAGTCTGTATTTTACAGCAAGATAAATATCTATTAGTCAAACTGCCGTTTACATTGACTGTCTCTCATTTCTGTAGTCATGAACTTTTTGATCGATGACATTCTACGACTGGTTATAGGCGATATATTTGCCTCTCTAAAGCGCGGGAGAGATAATGAAAGAGAGTCATGCTAATGCAGATTTAATATATCACGAGCAGTTGCTATGAATTAACAAATGATTGTTAATTATTGCTGGTTTTTGTTATTTCCTGTTATAACTTAGTTAACTTAGTTATATTAAACAGCAATCAGAACTTGAAGTTCTATGATCTGTTGTGATGAATCTTCTTCTTAACGTAGCGACCTACAGGTTGGCCTATTCATCTTTGTTATATTTTTAATATTAGGATTTGTGGGAAAATGATATTATTGCTTAAAACGTATTTACATTATATATTTAAGTAGACACGGTTACCACTACTGCTTGATATCAGGGTGAATGAGTTGGGCATTGATCTGCAACCCTTTGTTTGCAAGAATAAAGCTTCTATAATTGAAGGACAACATGTCTAATAACAACTTAAATAAGATGTAAATTTCGAAATTTCCAACGAGACACAATATATTATTTTATTTGTTTTGGGATTGTTTTTTGTTATTCAATCAAATTCATTACTATAGGGTAGGCCGGGGCACAAAGGTTCATTTGACTTTCAGTTATTATACCGTCTAAAGTTTAGACTCTAAACTAAATAAACTACATGACACCACATAACATGAATCCAACAAACAACTATTGAACTTTGTTCAGTAAAATTTACAATTAACTCCTAAAAAAATTGTCTAAAGAAGAGATAGCCAGTCGTCGAACAGATCAAACTTTGTTCATTTTTAAAGGGATTTTACGAAATAATAGCCTATAATTTTTTTTATCTATGTTTATTATCATCATTTTGTATACTTAATCTATTTAAGCTAATGAATCGATATAAAAAAAACTTTTTTATTAGCTATTATTATTTTTGATTTTAATTTTCTGAACGAAAACCCTTCTTTTTTCTTCTAAATAAGTTTGATTTGAGTATTTAATATACTAAAAATTTTTATAAATAATTTTAATGTAATTTATTGGTTGGTTGATAGAAACATTTAGTTTTTGGGTACTCTTTGTTAATGATTTTGACCATGTATTTTAAAAATTGTAGTAATTAATATTTAAGTGATTAGTATTTGCTCTTAATAAGTATCGTTTTAAAAAAAATCTCCAGATTACTATGAAAATAATATTGCACTAGTATAATGAATGCATATCTTCATTCTGAAGATACTTACAAATTAAAATAATCTAAAGATTTTTCTATGTAGATTTATTGTATATTTTGTAGATTTTTACCTTCTTGTCATTTTACAAATAAGCTGCGTCGGTGGCCACAAACTGCCAAGTCCTTCAATTGAAACTGTTGTTAAATTGTTAAACTTGATAATTTTAAAAGCAAACTATATTCAGTATGATTATGTCTTCATACTACGGAAGAAAATAAATTTTTCCGATGACCTAATGTATTATTCGTCAAATTAATTTAAATAAATATATTATGTTTGATAATTGCTTGCTTTTATGTAATCTCTTACGCATACTTTTTGTTTGCTTTGTCAATTATTGTAATTATAACCAAGGTTCGTAAATTTTAAAAATGAATATATTTAGATATATATATATATATATATATATGTGTGTGTGTGTGTGTGTGCGTGCGTGTTTTTTTATCATCTACAAAATTTTGAATACTATCATCTGTGAATTATTTCTTTGTTGACTTTTTTCTTATTAAATCATAAAAACCAAAAGCATAGGCGTACAAAGTATCTCAGAACTCAACGTCAATCCGAAACGAAGTAACAGAATTGAAAATGAGAAAAAACAGATTAATTATTCCATGCTCTTTAATAATTATGTGCCATTAAGTAAAACCTGGAGCTTTGGTCAAACTATAACCATTTTTAGGTTATTTTGATTAATTTTTATTATGTTTATTATTTGAAATTTCTGAAACCACAATCAAAAATAATAACTGAAATGTTCTAATCTATAACAGAAGTATTTTCTTTGGTTGTTAGTTTTTTGGTTGTGAGATCTATTGTTTAGTTTACGAGACCTTAGGGGGCGTCCATTAATCAAGTGATCGATTTTTTTAGAGATTTTTCGACCCTCCCTCCGTCTTGGTGATACGTCGTGGTATTTAAAATTACCCCCCCCCCCTTCTCCCACTAAACATCAAGTATATTTTAGTCACGGAATTTTTTTTGAACTTAATATGATTTTCATGTATACGTTATTTAATTATATCCAACGATTTTTTATATAACTTCTATAAAAGCTTACACGTGGGTGGGGTAAAAAGGACCAATACTGCCACTTGGCTGTATGATTTTACTCCGCCTGCGGTGTAAAAAAAAAACAGGTGACAAATAGAAAAAAAAACATATTTTTACAAAGATGAATTATCTGAGAGTTTTACTCAACATAGTCAGATATTTTTTTGTTTCAATCAAATCAATTTTATCATAACAAAAATAAAACATATCAAACAATTTGTTTGGTCTATTTAAAGCTAAAATCAGAATGAAGGTTACAACCACATTCGGCATTACATCCTCTTTTGCAGTTGCAATATATTTATAAATATTTATACATCTTCGGTCTGAGGAAACAAAGTATTGATGCATTTTTTGTATATACATTTATCAACAATTCTGTCCCATGTAATTTTGCGATAAAACTGACTATTTAGCTAAAAATCGCGAAAAGGTCATTGTTTGCCGGAACGGTGAGGACTTTTGAGATTTCTTTTATAGTTGCAATTCAAGCAATTTTACCAAGTTACAGCCCATTATGAATTTTTGCTACCTTGAATGCGTGAATTTTGACCAGACTATTTGTTGTGATAAAATTGGTTTGGTTTTCTCAGTATAATTGCTCGAAGTCAAATTGGACTCTGTGCCCCGCCCTACCCTATATCGAATTTAATATCCAATGCTTGAGAAAAATATATTCTCACATAAATTTACTAAACAAGTAAATTTTACGACAAATAATTTCGTTCCGGCAAAAATTTACGATTATTTAACCACTCACTCTGGCTTTTGTCTGACAACGAGGTACATCACCACACGATGTTCAGCAAAAGCAATTAAACACTCACAACGACAACTATGGCATTTGATTTCCCATAGTTTATTTTCACGTGTGTTCCTTCCTCGTAGACATTATAATATAGTATTTGTCCATCTGATGTACGAGGTGCATTCTTCGTTCCGCGTTGACCCACTTACGGGATTGAGTTGACGCTCGTAGGCAGCACGAGTAACGCCAAGTAACGCTTCCATGCTGCTGACACGTACGGTTGATGGTTTATTAACGAGAATTCTCATAGCGGCTCTCCGGTCGGTGCTGATACAGGTGTGAGACAACGTTTGCATTTTTCAACTGCAGACGACATCACAGAGTTGGAATCTTCGATTTTGATAGGATTTCGAGGAAATCATAAGATAATATTACATTACATGCTGACAATCATGTAAGGGGGCGTCCATTAATCACGTGATCGATTTTTTAAGGATTTTTAGACCCCCCTCTTCCTTGGTGATACATTGTGATACTCAAAATTAAACCCTCTTCCTCCCTCACCAAACATCACGTGTATTTTAGTTACGAGGAAAAATTGTAAAATTTTTGAATTTTTTTTCAAAATTTTTAGATTTTTATTTAAATTCAGGTAGAAAATAGATACAGGTGATATCTTACTATACCTCTCCCTCTGTCGCGTGATATTTCGTGATTTTTTGTAAAAAATCCCCTCCCCCTAAAAACCTCACGAAATTGATGAACGCCCCCCCCCCCTTACATGATTGTAAGTATGTAATCAATATTATCTTATGATTTCCTCTAAATATGATCAAAAGGGATGATTCCAAATACCTATTAGGATTTATTTCTATTCCATAAAAGTTATTCTGGTCTTTCCCGTGGCTTGTTAGTAGTAAGAACTCTGGCCTTATTGAAAGATCCAGGTGTCGATTTTTACTTTTTTTTACCTTTTTTACCTCTTGATGCATTGCTATAATATCAAAATAGTAAGTCAACTGCAGAGATTGCTTTCCAATAGCGTTCATAAAAAAAATTCAGTTAGGACAATTAATGGATTGCTTTCTAATAGCGTCGTTAAAATAGCTCATAGAAGAACTCAAATACTTAAAAATGTTAAAACAATATTACTTTGTTTTTATTGTACTGTAAATCGATTATAGAATTAAGGTTTCTATACGAAAATTTGATATAATAATTTTTTACAGAAACGAGTTTTAAATCAATTTTTCAATTTTTGTGATGCTGCCATCATTTCAGACTTGGAATGATTAAGACTTTATCAGTTTCCAAGAAAATTGTCTGTTAATATTATCACATAAAATGATATGATAGCTTCTTTTCTTTTCAATGTTCTAATAAAAGTGTGGATTCAAAATTCTAATAAACTTTTATGTTTCGAAAACATTTGTGTTTCGGATAACGTTTTTAATTTTGGATCAAATCACGCAATTGAAGTGATGACTTTTGATCAGATTTTGAGGAAATCGACTTCATACTTTATAGAGGTTATTCTATTTTTAGATTGGTTGTAGAATAAAAGTATTTTAATTTTTACAATAATTGAAATTTATTTTACAAATTAAAGGTGCTCTATAATAATATGAAAATTGAATATAGACATTTTTACACATTTTCCATTTTTGTCCAACGACTTGGTGCAATTGGAATGATTCAGACTTTTTCAAATTATGAGGAAATTACCGGTTGATATTGATTAGACATAATACAATAGGTTATTCAACTTCTACTCTATTTTAAGTCAGTTAATACAAAGAGGGTTTTTATATTTTTATTTTGTCATTTTATTTTTAACAGATTCTTATAATAATATTTGTATTTTGGTGGTGAACAATATGACAAAAGATCAAATGATAGAAGTTCCTCAAATTTTGAGAAAATCTCTATTTAATATTAATTAAACATAAAATTACGGTTTATTTTATATTTACTGTATTAAATTTATAAATAAAACTAAGATTTTTATTTAGATAAATTATTTAGATAAAACGACATGACAGATTTAGAATGATTCGACTTTCTCGTGTTTCGAGAAAATCTTCAATTAATATTGATTATGCATAAAAATATATATTATTCTATTTTTACTGCTAATATCTTTTGTCTTTGAAAAGTTTTCTAAGTATATTTTTGATACAATGTTTCTATATTTGAGCTACGAACGACATGCCAGACAGTCATGATTGCATTTGTTCGAGATAGATATATATTTATAAATTATAATATAATATTCTATTTTGACTTTAATCGGTTAAATGCTCTAAATTTACTCTTATTTAATTTATTTATGAATCTATTATTAATTATTTATTTTCACTATCCTTAGCTCTTGTTAAAACATGTTTTATTATGCAATTGCACCCACTAATATTTTATTTATAACAATTTTATATTTATAATTGATTTTCTTTTTGGTAAATATTTTCAGATTAACTATAGCAATATTACTTACAAACCTATTATTTCAAATAATTTATCCTGCATGTTTTCACACCCAATATGATTATAAATCTCTTATTGTTCCCGCGGTAATTCGTGCTTTATCATCATCTCTTCCTGAATTTCTTGTGAAATGTTTGTATTTTATGATCAATGTATAAATTGCATGTGTTTAGCTTATAAGTGTTGTAAAAAGTTGTGTCTAACTTTCCAGCTATTAAATAATAATAATTCTTGTGACTAACATCGGTTATTTTGTTATTTTTAACAGGGTCTCGGCGGCCGGTCGTGTACGTTATTTCGACGTCAATTGGTAAGTTAATTGCTTGTATCTTTCATTGTGCTCATAATGGTTCTGAAATCTAAGGTCTTGTATCTATGGATCACGAGATAATAATATTGATAATACATATTTATTAAATTTAAAAAAATCAGCAAATTATTAAATTTGATTTTTAATGGATCACCTATGGTTAAACATTTAAAATTCATTATTTTATTTCATTACTTCTATTTTATTCTATTTTATTACTTTGTGGCGATAGTAAAATTTTCACAACGATAAAAATGTAAAATGCGAATGAAATAAGGTACAGCAAATTTTCAACTCTAAATTCTTAGTTTTTTTGAAAAACATTTTGCTGAAATTTGATGAATATTTTTTCTAATAAAGAAGTCTAACATATAATATAAAGCACCATCAGTTTTTAAACTTGCCGGAGGAAAAATTCATATTTATAACCAAAAATCCAATTTGATCATTTTATATTTATCGTCATTTTAAGTCCTTCTAAATCGTGTGGCGCCAATATCGGAAAATGTATGTGTAGGCAGTGAGCTAAAATTTGACCCTGCTTCGATTTCTTTTCGAAAGAGTTCACCGATTTCAATAACTTCAAAGCCATTTTTGCTCGGATATAAAACGGGACATTTCTTCATAATTAGCAGATGAATGCAAATGGTTTTGGTAGCGTTTTGCCAAAAATCCTGACTTTATTTTGAAAATTTAAAAACTGTTTGAAAGACATCAGAATAATATAAAAATGAGGTTCAACAACTTTTAAAAGCAATCAGCTAATCAAACACGCACATAGGACACAAAATGTGGCTCATCGTTCCAAACTTCAACAATATTTTATTATTGAACCACATTTTGTAAGTCTTGGTATTTTAGAATGTTTCACGAAATTTATTAAAAGTTTCATTGAAATAAAAAAAAATAACCATTAATTACGAAGAAACACCACGTACCATCTTCAGCAAAAACCAATCAGCTCGTTTCCCGATTGAATTTTCAAAATCTGTTGAAGATTTTTGACAAAAATCTTAATAAATGAAATTGCACCTGTTTTCTAATTGTGAAGAATTAATGATAAATTTGCTAATTATTGCTCATTGTCGCCTAAAGCTAATCCATGTGACTCTGTCGAATTTAATCTTTTTTTTTTTAATCGGTTCAGCCATTTTTGAGAAAGCTCCGACAAAAGGTCTAATTTAATGTCTTTAACTCGACAGTTATAAATAAAATAGAGATTAAAAAAATAAATGAAAAAAGGTCTAATTTTGGACCACCACGCCTTAATACATAAACTTGTATCCATTTTTGTTTCAAACGATTCAGAATGACTTCAAATGTCGAGAAAACATAAAACTAACAAACCGGACTTTCTGGAAAAGTTAAAAATCATATATGCAATCTCGTACTCTTTTCGATGATAAATACATATTTTTGTATATGAACTAATTGATATCAATCATGATTATTAAATATATTAAACTTACTTACTTTTAGTCTACATTACCCATGGATAGTCGGTTCATGGGTACGCGGTTTAAGTTATGAGTTGTGAGCATTAGAGCTTTCCCTTTAAATTTACCTTCAATCACTTCAGCACGAATGTTTTATAAATAAAATCTCAAACAAACTGATAAGACTGATTATCTGTCACGTGATTATATTCGCTCATCATTTCTTCTAAAGGGTCATAGGACGAACTATTACAATCTTTCATCTGTCGTAGAAGAGAAAGCTTCCGTGCTAATCTTACAAAGATTTTTTATCATTTTATCGATCGTTTCCATGTCATGCTCGCAAAGGTTACAATTTTATCTCGATTGTTTATTTATTGCCGTTTTATTACTGTACTATTAACACGGTTTTTTCTGCATTGCTTAGCACTTGAGATTTTATTGGGATTAAATTAGGCTAGAATTCTTTCTATTTATGATTCCGAAACAAACATACATTGATGGGCATGCGTTACTAATATCATTTGGAAAATAACTTTTTATGTGCTTGTCATTAATTGTGCTATGTAGATTAGAAGAAAGTATTTAAGATATATAATGATATTTGTTTAAAGCTGTAACTTAAAAAAACGACCATCTGTTGCGCCGAAAAATACTAAATACTCTCGTTAAATCATAAATGGGAGTCGTGAAATTATTGGTTATATAACAGAAGAACTACATTATATTGTAATTATTCTAATTTGTGTTTTTTGTCTTCAAGTGTTAATGATCCACTGAGAAGATCTAATATTAATAATGGCGGTATTGTGTTTTTTCTGCTATTTGCCTTATAAGTTCAGTTAGTTCAGTACCTAGAAATTCAGTTTCTAGAGAATCTTTCTAATTAAAACCAATACCCCAATATCTTTCAAACGGATTCTGATTTTTTGAAATCGATTCAGAATTGGGGGCTAAAACGTGGACCTAAAATTTTACACTTTTTTGTTAATAACAAAGAAACGGCTTAGCTGATCGCTGCGCAAAATCAGTTTAAATGACAAACGCTAGTCCTTATTTTTAAATTTTTGAAATTGGTTCAGCCTGAGAAAACGTCAACGAAAGGTCAAAAATCGACCCACAGCCACATGCACATAGCATATATACACACGCATTCTTTTTTCAGATTTGGTCTCATTCGATTCAAAAAGACTTGAAACATCGTGAATACATAAAATTAGCAAATTTGATTTTTTGACGAAACATAAACTTCTTCTTCGTGAAGTTAATTTTTTGTTGTTTAATGCTATCTATTATATCAATAATAGAATACATCCTTAAAGTCGCACAAAATTATCAGTTTAAACTATATAAAATAAGTATGAATAATTTTTCTGGTGTGAAATCTTTGCGAAGAAAATTTTCTTAGTTTTACTATTCTATTAGAGCCCTTGGTTGTTTCTTTTTTGATATTCTATTCGGCAGTAGTTTGTGAAATTGTTGTATATGTGGATAGTGATGGTTTCCCATCATCTCATGGAAAATCATGATTTTTTCCTTGATCAAGCGATTATTAGAAAGCACATTTTCAAAATTGTTGGCAGATATTCAAATAAAGATAGATTACTTAAAAATTTAAATTAATGACTTCTTAAGGATGTGGCCTTATAGATTGCTACTCAATGTTATTTCTCTAATATATAAATGTATCATAAGAAATTATAATACTGATATTTTTGGGTGCAGCAATTCCGCTAAAGTGCTATTATCACTTGTAAACATATTGCTACCTATATTTGCAAGTGAAAACTCTTGTCACTCCTGCTTGACATTAGGCTGCCCTAGACAGGTATCGAGCCTGGAACTTCTGAATGTAATCCCATATGTTATTAAATATCAATTATTACAATGTATTATCAATAAGGATAAAAAAAATTATCTCGCATCATGTTATTTAATGCATTCGATGTCAAACATCGAAAAGAGCTACAATTAACATTTCCTTAGCATCGATAAATATCTTTTCCATTCATCTGAATATACGATGCCGTTGCTTCAACCTGCAATTAGAATATTCTGCATGCCACCACGAAATATCGGGACGCCAATCACTTTCCGACGTGAGATGAACGCAATGTATATTTTGAACGTAATGTATATTTCAGAATCAATTGACCTCAATTGATTTAATACATGTTATTTGTTATTAAATGCAATTTTGTTATTTTGTTTTAATTTGTATTTCATTTTTTTGGGAACCTGCTTTGGGAACTAATGACGATATGATTCGAAACCTTGCTTCCGAAAATCATAAATGTTCACTGTTTATTGCGATTTAGTACCTATAGTTTGAAAAGTATAACATTTTAAATTGCCGTTATAGTTTTTTTTAATATATGTCTTTCATAAATTAAGAATAACTTTAGTCTTAAAATATCTAATACGTTGTCTAAAGTAATAGATTTTTTTTTTGTTAAATTTGATTATTTGAGTAATGCTAATGTAGAATACAGTAATGAATATTAACAAATAGTCGATGTTGATATTAATTTTTTTTATTATTTTATACATAATATATATGTTTTAGAGCGGTCCACCACTAACATTTCAAAAACAATTAAAATTAGAATTCTTTAAACAACAATATTTCAAAGTAGAGGACAAAAGATATATAGCCATCTACCGGCTAAATTTTTTTGTTGTAATTATTGGGAGATAAAAGGCCATGTTTGAAAATCCATAACAAAAGTGTTTTCTTTCGATGTTAGTTTGTTGGGTTGTGAGTACTGTTGTTTAGTTTACCAGACCTTAATATAATTTTGAAGTATACGTTCTTAGATGAATTATTTTAAGGTTAGTTTCAACAGTTTTTATATATACTTTATATAAAAGCTTACATATGGCAGGCTTAAAATGGACTAATTAAACCTTTTCTTATTATTTGGACGTTGTCGAGTGCAAATAATAAGAAAATAAGTAAATAAAAATGTAAAATAAGTAGAAGAAAGTAATTAAACCAAAGATAAATCAAATTAATAGTTATTCCAACTCTGATTTTGCATTCTTCTGACAAAGTTCCATACGTTCTGACAAAGCTCATAAAATAAGTATTTCAAAGAGAAGTTGTATTTATTTTACTTGTAATTATTATATTTCAAGAAACGACCCTGATTATAATAAATTAAACAGAAATAGCCATCCAAGCAAGATTTATGAAGTAGATGAAAAATTTCATATATTATATTTAAAAATAAATATTTATATTATGTTTGTTAATTTTGTATATCAAACAAAAAATTAAAATGCATCGCATTGATCAGATAAATGGTGGATTTTTTGCTCATTGTTTGTCCCATTTTTCCACGCCACCAAATGAAGAGATATTAATTATGGGTTCACTTCTTGATATGTAAAAACAAACCCTTTTTAAGATTTATAGATTTAATCTGTACTTGTTGGCGGTTCAAACATAACTAACTCCCGCTCGATAATAATCAGTTTTTACCTGTTTCGACCCTTATTGTCGGATAAGGCTCAATTTGTAAAAGTTTTTTATAAATGGTACCAACATATGAGATTAAATTACAAACATATTTCAATGGAAATGTGTTAAACATAAAATATTATAATAAATACATAATGGTTCTTAACACCTTCCATGCAAGAATAAAGCCGTCCTCGGCGTATTACACAAAGAAAAAATAGCAAAAGAATCATATTTCTACAATGAAGAATTAGCTGGGAGTTTTACTGAACATAGTCAGATAGTTGTTTGTTTGAAATGCGTTATTTGTTGTAATATAATTGGATTGGTTTTCACAATATAATTGCTCAAAGTCAAATTGTGCCTTTGTGTCTAGCCTTGCCCTATATTTACTTTTGATACATTTCTACATATGCTTGAAATTTTTGCGTTCTTATTCGAATTAGGTTTTTCATATCGCAGTTTATCTAACTATTGATTGTAGCTGGATTTCTCCGGCTCTGTTCGAATATAGTTCATATCTAAATCTAGTCGAGTTTGAAACTAAATTACATTCTACGTAAATTCATTTGCATGTCATTCCATTCCGCATTCGATCCGAAATCATTGTATCTATCAAATACACATGAGCCACCTCATACTGTTTGCTCACCTAGGTGTCGAGTTGCCATGAACCGCACCCGTATATGTCTGTTTATTGACAATTTGAAAACCGACTCATATGGATTAAGTGAGGGTTCCATGATCAATGTTTGAATTATAAACTTCACACGAGAATTTTCATCCAAACTCAACAATAGTAGGTAAATACTTAATTTACTTGAAATCCTACCAAACGGGAAGGAAGAATTCTCATAAGATCTAGTAGAGTCACATATTGTTACATTGGGGTATGTTTATGTGTATGCGCTCATACGCAATAAATGTTATTCTTTTAAAAAAATATTTTTCTTAGATATTATAAATCACAATTTTAAAATCGCTCCTGTTAACTATCAAAACGCCTCTCTGGGTAACGTGGGACTCAAGTTGGAAAATACCGATAAAAATACAAATATACAGTTGTTTATTAAAAAATCTATATGATTTAGGAGTCTATAGATTTTAATTTAACTTATAAAATTATTGAAATTACTCAAATTATTTGTGTAATCTCGACAGTAAGAAATTCTAATATGAATTTGCACAGAAATGACTGGGTACGGTTGTGCCACTTTTTTATCAGCAATAATTTTGTTAATTAACTAGCTATCTGTTAGAAAAGTAAATTAATTAGTAACTTGGAAATTTGTCTACGTGGAGATACTGAAATACTAATTATTAAATATAAATTTTATATTATGACTGAGCTAAATTATCTGCGTTGGTATATGCAATAAAAAAACTAATTGCTGGTATATGCGATAATGTCCAGTTCACAGCAAAATAACAAACAAAGTGATCTATGTCTTACAAGTAACAGTTATTATTAAAAGAAATTGAGCAGAAAAATTTACTTTTGACTCTCTTTATTTTTATTTTCTTTTTTGTTTATCAAATTAATTAATGGTATCAAAATAAACATAGATTATTACTAAAGTAATTAATCAATTAGATGACAAAAATTTAAAATTATTGCAAAATTAATTTAAAAAACTATAGTTGTAATATTATTGCAATATGAATCAAGCTTTAACTAATTTAATCTGCCCTTGATTATTATTTGATCAAAGTATTTTTTTTTTGTTTTTATACTTTTATAAGGACTAATAAGAATTACTTATCGTATCACTAACTCGGTAAAGTTATGATATTTTATAGCATATTTTTCTTACAATCATTAAATTGTAATAATAGTCTGTTACTACCGAAATAACTGTTGAATTATTGTAGAACAATCTGCATCAATTAATCCGCTCTTGAGACTTCTTTTCATATCTAAATATTTGTATATATTCTTTATTTTTTATATACATTACAAATGACTAGACAGCTTTGGCACGTACATAATTTACAGATTTTTTTTCATTTTAATAACTCTGTGTAAAAAAACTTCATTTTTGCAGTTATTTTATGATTAAAGATGTATAGTATGATTCTATTATGTAGATTTGTCTAATTTTTGTTATCATATTATTGCCAATAATTATTCAAGTTATTGTAAAAACTACAATTATGAAGTACAAGTACAAAAGTACCTTAAGATTTTTATGTTACTGGCATGAGCTGGTACTGGGTGTATTTCCATTTTAATTGTCTCGTAGATTAAACTTAGAATTTGGAATTACTAAAATTGTCAGAAAAAAGGTGGTAGGCTTTATATTTGATTTCGATCTTAGATTCCTTAGATTATGCATTAATTGCTAATAATTTACTCCTAAATTAAACTCTAACCTTTGAGATATTGTTCCAATCAATTGAACTTTACTTATGGCAGCATTATTAATGGAGCAATATGTTTAGGGAGAGTCGGAAGATACGTATTTTGCATAGGTTAAGTAAACGATTAACCTCTACTAGCAAAAACATTAGGCTAATATCATCGACGGTAAAAGGAAATAATAAATTTATTAAAATAAGATGGTATAAAATTATCTCTGATCATATGTCAAAGGTGCAAAGTTAGATTTTATTGACTTTCCTCAAGGCAAGTTATAGCAATCGTCCAAACATCGAAATTGAATTTGAGATGAAACGGCGGAGATGACACTCAAAATAAAATATTATCCGATTTACAATTAATTCTCTAAATTTGTGACCATAATTGTAAGAAGATTTCATCATTGTGTTCAAAACGAAACTGATCATATGAAATAATTTAACCTATTTTCATTAATCATATCTTATTAATTATTCAAATCCACAAGTTGATCATTTTTATAAAAAGCGATGAAATCACGATGTCTACTCAACTATTATTCTCTAAAGTCTCATTTTGGAATTCGAATACAAATAATACATGTATATTAGTTAACCAACGTGTGCGATGAGTCAGATGAAATAAAATTGCTTTTGTAATAAGTTTTGCAGCGAATCAAATTAAATGCGACATGAGATCGAGTTCAATATGGAAATCACTTAAGGTGATGATTACATCAAATTCTAGCAATTTGCATAGAACGAGAAAAAGAAGTGCTGATTTAATGGAAATTAGATGTTTTTATAAAGCTGCTGTGTAAATTGACCTAGATATTTAGAGCTTTCAGTGAATAATGCTGAGTTTCAAACTAGTGTTAGAGTTTGTTTTCTGGTAATAATTAAATTGCTTTTAAACTTTTTACAAAAGCTTTACAATATTTTGTGGTGATAAATTATATTACGAAGCTGCGGTAAGTAATTGTATTTAAAGCTAATAGAATGTAAACTCAATTTTTAGAAATGTTGGGTTAACATTTTAAGCTGTTTTATACTATTTATAAAATTTACAAAATTCTAAACTAATTTTAAATTATTTTTATAATCCACATCGACATACTTGACACTTAAAGAGCTGTTTATTTGTACCAGAAACTGTATACTATTAGATTATTTAGAACACAGAACTATATTTTTGCCTAAAATGATGAAAATTACTTTCTTTCATACTTTAAGAAACGTATTGAATTGATAGAAAACTACGAATTCAAATATTCATAAAACAATAACATCAAAAAAGGTTGTTGAATGTTTATAGCAAATTGCATTTCTCAGTATAAAATCAAATTTTTAATATATTAAAAGTTAATAAGCATATTAAAATTTCTTCTGTAAATGATGTAAATTATATTTGAAATTAATTACACGAATATTATCACAAAATTATTATTTCAACTCATTAAATCACAATCCATGAATGCAATTTCAATTGCCTCATTATATGTACAGAATTTTATTGTTCTTATAATTTTGCAACAACTATTTGTTACTAACTATTTGTGGTATGTTTAGAAAAGCCATTTGCCATATATAAAACAATTGGTTTGCGCAAAAATGTATTAATTGGTTGAAAAAACTATAGTATTAATCGTAACATGGCAAAAAAGTTATTGAGTTTAAGAATATTTTTTATTAAATTTCGTTCCTTTTAAACTAAATAAAAAATCTCAAATATAAGTATACTATTTTGAATTGAATTCGTATATCTCAATTTATTAAAAAAAACAACTATTCTTAAGAACAGTGAAACTTTTGCAGTGTGTATATCAAGAAATGCTATTAGCAATCAAGAATAGTGTGTAACTTTATTTGTACTTTTTATTCAATTTGTATTACGTGCATGGAGCCTGTTTTAAAACATATAAAGAATTTTCTAATTATGTAACATCATGAATTTAATTAGTTTTACACCTGACCTAATTCAATTTATCTAAAGAATTTTTTTATTCTCAGAAACAGTAAAACTGCACTATGTCTAGAAATTTAGCAAACATTTGGCTTTGACTGTGTTTTTATCTAATTTCTATTAGTCTATTTAGTATTTCATTCAGTAAGCTTTAACAAGAACTTCTCAGTTATAAAATATTTCTATTCTATTCTAATTCTATTTATCTAGAGAATTTGTTTAGGCTTAGAAACAGTAACCATGTTGCACTATGTCTAGAAATTTAGCAAGCATCTGGCTTTAATTGTATTGTTTTTTATTAAATTTCCTTGTTTTTTATTAAATATCTTGGATTTAAGTAGTTTTACATGTGATCTAATTTATTTGATCTGAAGAATTTTTCCTTATCCTCAAAACTGTAAATCTGCTGCAATTGCCATAAAAAATAATGATTGAGTCCATTTAATTTTTTTATTCATGTTGCCTATTTCAAATTATGTAAATAATTTTCTAATTATATTAATAATAATTAATAATAATCTTCAATTTAATTAATTTCACACTTAACCCAATTCATTTTATCTCAAGAATTTTCTTATCCTCAGACACAATAAGCGTGGTGCACTATGTCTAGAAATTTAGCAAACATTTGGCTCTGATCTCTGATTGTATTTTTTTTATTGAATATTTTTTGGTCTATTGCAAACTATATCAAGAATTTCCCAATTATATAAAATCTTGGATTTATTTAGTTTTACACGTGATCTAATTTATTTTATCCGAAGAATTTTTCCTTATCCTCAGAACTGTAAACCTGTTGCAATTGCCATCAGAAAATAGTGATTGACTCTATTTAATTTTTTAGTCACTATGTCTATATTAAACTATGTAAAGAATTTCCTAATTATATAATCTCCAATTTAATTAATTTTACACTTAACCTATTTCATTTTATCTCAAGAATTTCCTTATCCTCAGAAACAGTAAACCTGCAACAGTATGTTTGGAGATTTCATTTGCCATATATAACATTATAACCGTCTGTTGTCTATGCCTAATAGATATAATGATGTGATTGGGCAATTTCATAAGATTGTATGTGTTTAGTTGGACAATAAATTTATAAGAGATTTCCATGTGAATGTGTGAAGCATTAGCATAAGTCGCATGATTCACCGACTTACTGATTCATCCTAATATAATATAACCGTTAGCACTTCAGCGAGGAATTTATAATCGACCTGGATGGCATTAGTATAGTCTTTACTCACCTCGGTAAAGGTAAAGAATTTTTTTGTTTATTGGTGGAGATGAAAATTAAGGCCAGCTGAATGTCTTCGGATAATTTTCTTTGAGTACTTGCTGAAAAGCTTGCAGTTTCTGCTATAGGTATTTTTAGTTTATGCAAATAATTTTTAATTTTAGACTGGTTATAACATTTAGGAAGACAAAGATATAGACAGAAGATAAGTCGTGTATAAATCATATTTATTATTAATTGTAATTATAATTTTTCATTCAGTTCAATTCACCAATGAAACCATATTGAGATCGTGTTATCAAGTATGCATTTTTTAGTTTTTCGTTTTGTTTTATATCGCTACAGTTTAATATCAGGCTGTCCGAGGCAGGAATTGCATTTGGAATTAAAGCTTAGAAACTACCTAGCTACCTCAATTCAAATAATCTGATAAATATAAATGAATTCTAAGTTTTCCAAATTGAACTATAGAACTATACTGCCTACCCTACAAAACGAAATATTCCATTTTTCACCAATACTATAGTATTGTATACAAGCTTGTATACAAGCGAATTTTAAGTTGAATTAGTGACCTGTACGTATTTCTATTGATTTGGTGGCACTAAACTTAATTATTTTCATTTCAATTATTTAATTGATACAAAAATATTGGACTATTATAGTGTCCGTGCATGTAATATATATCTAATAATATTTTTTATCATTTCAACAGATTATTTAACGTAATAATTTATTACTAATAATATATTTATTACTAATAAATATTATTATATCAGATCAGATTTCTATAGCAAATGCATTCAATGCAAATTTATAATCTTCTAGTACTAATTAATATCTCACGAAGGCGCCTAGTCGCTTTTAAATCGCTTTCTAAATTATTATGTAAAAGTTGCAAATGGAAAATTAACTCTTTGCTAATAAACTTTATAAACCCATTAGTAATGATTGAGATAATAATCGAATAATATAATAATCGTTTAGTTGCAATAATTGGAAATTATGCGGTTGTTTCGTCATTGTAATTAATAAGAAATAATTTTAATTCTGTTTATCGGTAATAATTGTTTCATAAGTAATATTTAAAATTAATTTATTGTGAAGTATTTTGTATGCAAGTACAGTAGCATTGTCTAGAAAAATATCATAAATTCCCGAAATGTAATGTAATGGGCAGTCGCTTGTACCCTATAATGAGCCTAGCAGAAAAATAATATAAAACTATAAAAACTTTGTAAATAAGTAAGATCACAACATTATTCTAAGCAACGTCAGTATTTACTCAATATCTAAACAAGTAACATTATTATAACATTGTCAATCAAACCACATATAACATCATCTTTTAATCTGGCATCGTATCATCTATTCAATTTAGCATCGTATCATCATATCAATAAATAAACAATAATTAAACTATATATTGTCTTTTAATATTCCGATATAGCGAATAATTATATTCGGTCCTTTAGAAAAAAGTGTACTAATTTAACAGAGTTTGGCAGCCTCTCGGTGGATTACTGGCTTCTTCATATAGTTTACTAGCAAACCTGGCGAACTCCATTTCACCACCAGATGGTTTCATTTTATGTAACATTTCGTTTGGTGTATAAAAGATGAAGAAAAAAATGCCTGCTGTTGAAATTAAATAAGAATTTGCACAATACACGTGATTGATTTGATGGTTTCCAATTGAAATGTTAGGAAACGAATAACTTCTTTTTTTTACATTTTTTGCACAATTTCACAGTGAACACAATGCCGGTTTGTCACATGAAATTAACTGAGCAGAGAACAATGAGTAGCTGTCACGCAAATGAGTAGCAGTAAAACAAAAAATATTAGTTTGTAGTACATGCTAAGTATCAGAGATGACGCTGTATGTGAAAAAAGAAAAAGTGTTTTCCACTTTTCTTTTGAAATCTTTTTCCAATTTTCTTTTGCTATAAACCTCACGGAGTCCGAGACCTTTCCAACGAATGCAAAATCGTCGAAATCGGTTTGTGCGTTCTGGAGTTATATCGTCAGGAAGGAAAATCCGACTTATTTTTCTATAATAGATAATAACAACTAATCGGTTCAAAACAATAAGCATTACTTAGAAGTAATTTCTTGTGAAGTATTTTCTATTCAAGTACAGTTACATTGTCTATGCAAATTTATTAAATTAAATTCCCCGTATAATCACATCACATAAATGCTGATTTATTAGTGTGATTGTCAATCGCAATTATCGGTCGTTATTGCTTTCTTTGCGAAATGTCAAAAGATGTTCCTGAGTCTGCATCGGCGTGCCGGATTATCGGAGACGGCAAAACCGCTTTTACCATATTATGAGGTTATTAGTCCAAGGTTCACTCGAAATGGGAATTGTAGGTGCGATAAATAAAAATTTCGCGACAAGTGTGACATCTTCGAAAACTAATATAAACAAAAAAATGCAATCTCCGATCTTCGGACGCGGGATCGATAATTATTTATCACAATTTGCATAAATGGTGTTGAAGCGAGCTTTCTTATTTATTATCATAAATGAATTTACATGTGCCGTACAGCTGTCGTGAAATGTTTAATATTGACTCGTGATGAATGCGATTTTAAGTATGATTTTTTTGTGGATGAGATTGAGACTGCGACGAAATTGAATTCAAGGTTTGTATATTTGACCTTGCGATTCAATAAATGCAAATAATGGTAATATTATCTGAATGCTGAATATAATATTTTCATATAATACTTTAAATAAAATAACGTAAACTTACGTGTAACTATTAATGACCGCTTCAATCTTTAAAACAAAACTAGTTGGTATTGGTATTTTGCCTTGAGGCAAGTTACATAAACTTCCCGATATGTGTAAATAATCGACTTAATCAATTAAAAATAAATTAATTTTTGAGTAATTAAAAGTATTCCGAGTGAATTTATTACACATAGTTGAAAACGAACTTAACGTGTTTGTTAAGTAGTATTTTCTGAAAGCAAATTTTCAAAAATCAATAATTTTTATAATTGAGTTTACGTAGGACTTTAATGGTTTAGTATGTTCATTAAGACCATTAAGTACTCTATCGTTATACCAAGTAAATTGTCTAATTTTAATTTTAACAAACGTCAAAAAGCCTACTAATTTTTGCAATCTTTGAAGAATTTTAAAAAATTTAAAACTACTTGTCGTAAGGCCGTAATATTTTAGTAAGATCTATAAGACTATGGTATCTACCGTCAATAAAAGAACATAAAAATCGTCGAAAAAAATTTTTTAACAATTTATTACAAGAAAGCGGCCCGGCCGATCTTTACCAAAAACTAATCAGGTCATACACACACACGCACACACATACACACACACATTTTCCAAATTTGTTCTCATTCGTTTCAGAATGGCTTGAAACGTCAGAAAACATAAAATTAGCGAATCGGATTTTTTTATGAAAACATAAACTTCTCCTTCGGGAAGTTAATAAATCAAATTAAAGAGTAATATCAATTCAATATTTTCAATAAAAATATTTCGAACATCGCATAATAATAGAATATAATATCGCATAGTAATTTGGGTTAAATGCACTTATAAGCCAAATAAAAAAAGTTTCTTGATCGAGTACTTTACAGAATTAAAAAAAATATATATATATTTAAATGTTATTTTTTAAAACTGCAATCCTTTATGTAATTTAAGGCTATAAAGTTAAGAATTATTCGCTTTTGTCGAAGTCGTACTGCAACGTAAATAATATCTTCAGTAATATTTATCCAACACTTTATAATCCCGCATCCAACACTTTATAAATCCCGCTTTAGTGAGCGCGCGCCAAATAAAAACCGGACCCCCCTTGGTGGTTGTTGTTCATTGTTATTTATTACTAGGGGTGAAATGTAATCTGCTGGACGCGTGACAATATGATGGTAGTCAAAATTATGATAATGCGTTTAAAGTGCTGAATTATCTTTTTTATGTATTATAAAAGGGTTGATTTAACACGTAGGTAATAAAATCTGGTGGCTATTTAATTTATAGTATATTTAATATAAAAACATTATATAAATCGTGATAACATTTTTTTTTGTTAAAAAGGCACACACACGAGTGAACTTTTTAAAATAAATGTGAAAATAGAAATAGAGTTTTTGAGAGAACATAGCAACCAATTTGAATGATCCAAACAAACATTCAATTTGTAATGATTAGGACAAGTTGTGATTAGTTTTTTTGCAAAGGCAGGTTCAACCGTTTCAGAGATAAGGACCTAATATGCAAAAAATGACAGTTTTTTAGAGAATGAAGCAAACGATTTGAATGATTCAAATAACCTTTTGCTTGTGTTGACTAAACGATTATTTTTGGGAAATGGAAAAATAATTTTTTGTTTCAATTTTTTTTCTGAATTGTCAAAAAATATGTTTTCGAATATCGAAAATAATTTCGTTTTTAATTTTAATTCTAGCTAATATTTTAAAGATCCCTTATATACTTGAAATAAATAATTTTATCTTTCAAATTCAGTTTGTATAATTCTTAGAAATATGAGATAAGATCCTTCATTCTAACTCTGCTTGATTAAGTGTTGTTTAATTATATATAATATAAAATACAATTTTTTTATCAATGTTTTACTGTTTCGATGCCTATTTAAAGATCCAAGATAAAAATAAAATGAGTACTTGACACTAAGCTGTGTGAAATATAAGCTAGAAAATAAGTTATAACATATTTAAGACTGTAATTGATTATATTATTATGTATCTTGTAATACACCTACGAACAACAAATAATATCTCTATAGTTTAATTCCATAATTTACTCAATACCTTGTAGTATTAAAGGATAACAATAAAATTAAAATTGTAAATTTATTCGAAAAATTATCCGGGATAAAAATAAAATAAGTGCTTAACACTTTGCTTGCAAAACGCATCATCACTTAATACACTTGATCTAAAAGTTGATCTTAAATTGAAGATATTTATGTTGAGTATGGGTAACGAAATTATAATTAGAAAAAATTCTGATATAATCACATGTAAATTAGTTGATTACTTATGAATAACATCATCAAATTTACTGAATGTCTTTTACTGGACAGTTGTAAATAAAAGAGTTAATAATAATAAAAAAAAAACTTATGAATAACGATTTTGCTATATAGGGACGGTATTGCCCCATAAAATTTATATAAATCTGTACAATTTTTCCACAATACTTCTAACACAGATTCTATTTTTATCAATGTCACTAATTATGAGAACTTTACAGAAATCTTTCGAAAGTTTTTAAGATTTTCTAAAATTACCAGCTATTTTAGTAAGTTCACAACAGCATTCGTACCACAGAAAATTAAGTTCACTTAAACGGAAAATTTTAATACGCCGTCGTTCGTTCAGCTATATTAAACTAGTGCTTTATAACCATCGTAAAAAACTTATGTTTAAGCTTTGCTGAAGACGAGCTGTAGAAAGTTCATCAGCTTTTTATTGCTAATTAAATCCGCTTGAATTTGGAGCATTCTCATGTACTTTTTGACGTACTTAATCGAAAGTATGTTGTTAAAATTTAATTGGTATGGATGCAGATTTATATAGATTTATATATGTGTGTGTATGTTTGTTGTTTACGATATCAAAAAATTATATGTTCATTTATGCGTGTATAAATTTTTATTCGTAAATCTCTTACTCGAGATTTATATCAATAAACGTCATTTAAATCAAATGGTAAACTGTTAATACATTCGCCGTCATATTCAATTCCATTGACTACGACCGTGAAGCTATTTTCCGTCTGTAAAGGGATAGTTCACACAAATGCAAACAAAATCTATTTAGACTAGGTGTAAGTGACATTGTATTGTAAATAATCAAGAATAATTGAGATTTAGCAAATCTTGAAATTGTGACGATAGAAGAGGCGATGAACTCTATCATCGAATCAAAAATTCCAACTATCAAGTAACAACACTGATGTCAAGCAATTTTTGAATTCTTAAAGTCGGCTCTGGCTTTTTGGCTGCAACAACGTGAACAAAAAAATTTGCACTTATCTGTTAATTATACAGAAACAACTTGGCCGATCTCGCGTTTATTAATGACGATTTTCTATCGAAAACTCTGAAATCGGTTTAGCCAATTTTGGCTCACATCACATCATATGATTTTTAAATCGGGTTAGGGGTAACTGAGAACATATGTACTTAGTATGGATTTAACAACTTATTATAGAACTAAGTTACTGTACTTATTATGTAACTTAGTATTTGAGAAATTACAATTGATAATATAAATGTTTACAAAAGACAGTTCATTTATCTGCTGCACCATTGATATTTGGTATAGTCCTAGTCATATAATTCATTAACCATTATAACCATTATAATTAACTGATATGTCAGACACTTCAAGTTTTTAATATATAATTATATCGTTTTTGTGAAAGTAAACTATAAATATAATTGGCAACATTATTGAAATCGTATTATCTTAGTTGTTTAATTAGGAATAACTATAATTTGATATGATAAACAATGAATTAACAAATAATCCGCGTTTTCTCGCATGTGCTTTAAAATGTATAAAGCAAGACCCCCATCAAGACAAATTTGAATTTTTGTATAGTCTTGGTTCATTAAACAAATGTGTTATAAACAGTGAAGATAAACAGTTCAACTTTTTTATATGTATTGCTTTATAACTATATGTAATTATTTTTAACTTCCCTTTGTACTAATCGCAAAAAATCGTCAATGAAAATTTTTGCATATCTTTGCGTTTCGGGGTTTTCTTTATTTTGTTACATCTGAGAAAAAATGTATGTATGTGTGCGTGTGTGTGTATGTGTGCGGTTGCAAATTTTTGTCGACGATTTCGAGAGCACGGATCAACCGATTCCTATTCATAAAGATACGCGCTGATTAGTTTCTGGAAAAGACAGATCAAGCCTTTTTGAAGATATGCTGCCCAATTTTCCAATAATAGTAATTCAGTTTTAGAGAGAACGGAGGGTTCGCTTTGAATAAATTGAATATGGACATTTTACCTGAATGGACGAAACGAAAAATTGGCTTGGAATTTTTCAGACTACGGCGCATCTAGTGGTTTCGGAAATCCAGAAAGAAAAGTTTAAAAAAACGCCATTTGGTGGTCAAAATGATTGTTAGACATATGCATATCAAATTAGTAGATATGTTATAGTGATATCATTAATAAGTACAAATTTGGTTACACATCTATGGCTTCTTGGCCAGAAAACTTCAAGTCACTTAAAATCAAGTTTATCAAATTCAAATGATGTACCCTACAAGGATCTGCATATACAGAGTGTGCAAAAATCAATCATATTCATAGCATCATACTCTTAGCATGCATAACAATAAATTAGAAAAACACTATATGCAGTTAGCAAACAATTTCTTATGACTGGACTGGACTCAGAAAGAAGTTGATCTCAAAATAAAGCTTGATCACACAATAAGATAATTTCACTGGAAATTATCTTAAACACTATACGTAGTTATTAGTTTAGCCTATAGAAATAATGTATACTTCTGATTGCTAAAAATATAGTGTAATGAAAAAAATTCTATGGGTTCCGCACCAAGATAATGATTAACCTTTGAACTGCCACGCGACGCTTACGGGCTTCGATATTTCCTCTTTAAAACATATACACAGTGCGATCGCTTTGAGAAGAATCAAACTCTTTCAAATTTTCGAGTTATTTAGGAAGTTTAAAAAACGGGAGCAATTTAAATCTCAGCTTTTTTTTAAGGCACGATGCCACTTACCACCAGTTGTATTTATAAATTTGTATCCTCTGTGTGAACTATCCTCGGTGAATTATCCCGCATGTATTCGATCGCCGGGGCCTCCGTGTCGTCGTCGTGCCACCCACTGCACACCGCTCTACAATTGAACTCAAGTATGATTTATTGTTCGTGAGGGTTTGCTCGTTTACATTTGCAGTTCGACGTGCTATGTGTCGTGTTGCACGTCTGGCCGGCTGCTTTGCACTTTTATAACACCACTAGTATAGCTATAAATAAGAAAATTATATATTGTAACATATGACGGGATTCATGAGCAAATTCATGCCCAGAGTATGTAATGTAACCGCTCGACTCAGGTCAAGGTTCTGGTAATAAGACGACTACTTATCGAAGATATGTTTCAAATAAGTATTTGAAAAGTTTGATTTTTTTGTATAGAGGCTGTCTTATATTTTTCATTAGATTAACGTATCTATTATTTTGTAAAATTTCTTCAAAACTAAGAATAGGGCATTGGACCTGTTTGCCCTCTAGTCGTCCCCTTTTACCCCGTCTACCCGGTAAAAAGGACAAGGTGACAATCTTTTGAAAAACAGCAAAAAAGAACAATTCTGCAATGATGAATTAGCTGAGAGTTTTTCTGAACATAGTCAGATAGTTGTTGGTTTGATATGTGTTACTTCTTGTGATATAATTACATAGTTTGATTTTCACAATATAATTGCTCAAAGTCAAATTGGACCTTTGTGCCCCGCCCCACCCTGTAGTACAAACCAATAATAATAAATAATTATTATATAGTATTATGAACTAAAATAATCTGGCTAAAGCGTTGCTGTAGTAAACAGAATTTTATTAGTTTTTGTATAGTGCTTTTAAAATTGGATTCAATTTTTATCATAATACCATTGATAAAGCACATATATAATATATGTGGCAGTGATTCTGTGATATGAACTTGGAAATCACAGGTTTGGTACTCACTTTGGCCAGCTTGATATCAGATAGTAATGATATGAAGTTTTCACTTGATATTATAGATTTAAAATATGATATGAAGTGGAAATTGCTTTTCAGAAGTATTATTCCAACATATCTCATCAATGTCAGTTGAAAAAATCAAATAATAATCTCATCACAAAGAACATGGTCAACCACTGGGTTGCATTCTAACAATACTAGATTAAGGAATCACATCAACTTATAGAATATATGTAAATATGTTAAAATAAAAAAGTATTATAATTAACACGATTTTTTTGTTATCAAATAACTTATATATATATATATATATAAATATTTTATATTTTAATATATTGACTACTTTCATTAATTATCATCTGTAATTTGATTATAACATTATTAATTTCAATTCACAACAATTAATGATGTCAGAGAATATTTTCATTTGTATAAAAATTATGTTTTTATTGAGATCTCAATTTTTCTTCAATACATTATCAGTTCATTCCTCTTATTCGTCACAACTTTATATTACAATTTATTAAAAAATAATTATAAAAATTTACATAAAAAAGTATTTTAATTTATTGTAAGGTTATTCTATAATTAATACAAAAAAAATTATAAAGCTAATTTTGTTACAGTAAATCTTTCTATCAAAAATATTTTGTTAAATTATTAATCAATAGATTAATAACTAATCAATATATCTAACTAATCAAATAATCCAGGGCTTCTTAAACTTTTCTCCTTCGCGACCCCATTTACGATTGAGTAAGTTCTTTGAATCATTCAAATCGGACGCTTAATTCTCTCAAAAACTGCCATTTTTTGCACATTTGGCTCTGTATCTCCTGTAAGGCTGGACCTGCCTTTGCTAAAAACTAATCACCTCTTCTCTCAATCATTGCAAATTGAATGTTTTTTAGATCATTCAAATCGGATACTCCGTTCTGTCAAAAACTCGATTTGTATTTTCTGCACTCTTTGCTCCATATCTCCGTAACGGCTGGACCTGCCTGTGCCAAAAACTAATCAAACGATTCAAATCGGTTGATCCGTGCGCCCGAAAACGGGGACGAAAAAATGCGGACATACAAAACACACACACACACACAATTTTTTTCTGAGGTATGTCAAAATGTTCAGAAACCTTAAAAACGTAAAGATATGCAAAAATTTTCATTTTCGATTTTCGGCCTATTACTATAACTACCGTACGGGAAGTTAATTATATTTTTAGATTATTCATTCATTTGGTAACAATATACATATACCTACATGTACATATGAAGATATATAGTTTAAAAATTCATTGAGAACATACAAAAATCAAGACGTGATGTTATAAAATGATATAAATATTTGACATTAAAATCTCTCTATAATAATAATTACAAATTTGCCCAAAGTTAATATGGAAGATTCTTATTGAAGTGATTCTCTAATAATATAATATTCATCAGATTAATTTATTTGTGTGTTGAATGTGTGTGTGTATGTGTGCGAGTGAATGATATAAGCCAAATAGCTCATAGAATTGTTCTGTATTCTGATTGCTATTGAAAATAAAATTTAAAAAAAAAAATGGGATCGCGACCCATAGTTTAAGAAGCCCTGAATTAATCTAATAACTAATATATACTAAAATCGAGTGACGGTACTATGTACAAAAATTTACTTCTAGAAAAATGTAATTGATACTGAATTCATATATGTGCATAGTAATATGGAAAAGAAATTTAATATTCTGAGAATAGGATATAAAATATGTCGTAGAAACACTCAATACTATACGATATGAAAAAAAGATACAGATAAAATAATATCGTATTATCTATTATAAAACCCTATAATCCTTTGTTAAAAATTTGTTGTACCCATACATTAGTTAATGTATATGTTTAAAATGCTTAAGCCTTTCCGTGCATTATCCCCGTGGTTAACTTGATTTCTTCTATTATACTATATGATTAACCACATATTTTGTTCTGGAATAATATTTATCAGAATATATTGATTTATAAATATATAAAGTTACATTAAAATATGTGAATTTTTAAAATCTTTGACAAAGGTTACAAAATTTTTGTATTTTTTGATAATTCAGTGCATTAATAAAAGGTGAACCACTGGATTTTTTTTAAAAAATTCTATGTTATATATCAAACTAATTACTTAATATTTTTCTATTTATATTGCAATTTATAAGAAAAAAAAAATTAAAAAAAAAATCTGCAGTTTTACTTCTAATACATTTTATAACAAGCGCAAAAATTTCTATGTAATTAGAAAACAACCGCATTTACCTGATAGTAATAGGAATTAATATTCAAAACAGTAATTATTGTTTTTATTGTCTCTAAAATGAGTCAAATTAATATCTATGAAGTTTTTTTTTTTTAATTTATCTTTGTTAATGCAATATTTCTTCGAGTTAAAAGAGAAACTCAAAAAATAAGCCACAGTCTTATAATAAAAGAAGCAATGAAATTATTAGAATAAATCTATTGAATTTGTTATCATTATTATTAACTTTTTTATTATTTAAATTGTAATATTTAATGAAAGTGACGATCTTCTTTAATGATTTTAAATACGTTGTTCATGTGATTTTATATTATTAGTTACACACGTACAAATTCTTAAATAAGCGATAACTTTCACCAATTTAATCCTATATTTAGACTAAATAATAAATTATTTTTTAATAAACCAAGCTAATCCTATTAGATTAATTATTTATAAAACTATTAAAATTTATTAGTAAATTATCAATTATCAAGATATTTGACTGGCCATTATAATTATCAATATTTTCTCACAATTACTACGATAAAACTTCTTGACTAATATTGGTCATATTTGATTAACCGAATAATAAGAGCAACAGAAATCATAATTATTTTCATATAAAAAATGTGTTAATATTTTGTGAATATTATTTACTTTACTTGAAATGAATTGATTTCGGATATTGTAGAAAGGTTTTTGGAATATTGATCGAAAGTGCATAATCTATATCTGCATAGGTCCCATATGTTCACAAATCGCCCTCGATTTTCCAATAAAGCTTTTCTTTTGTCAGCATATGTGAATAGTTGATGCCATTCATATAAAATGTTCTCATATATGTATAGAAATTTCATTTCGAAAAATATGTAGATTTAATCCTCTAACGATGTGTTTATAAATTTAGTTAAAATGGTTTAGTTAAAATGGTTAGATGTTGGAATGTTGATGCTATTCAAAGACCAATATATAATATTTGTTAAAATGTAATGTTGAAATGTAATAGACATTTCAACACTTACCACTTACCTTTCAACACGATATAAGATCATTTCCAAGGGTGAATACTATCATCCCTTGCAATGTCTTCAAGTGTTTCGGCACTTTGTAGCCGTCAAAGTCGATAGATTTCATGCACAAGCTTTCATGGTAACTAATTGCAAATGCAGAATATATTAATTTCGTGAGGCCACTTGAGATATTCGACTATACCATGCACAGCCAATCGATCCAGTTTATTTCTGGTGAGAAATGCATAGCTTTCAAGAGAGTAATATCTGGTATCTTGATTTTATCTAAAATACAGAAATATTAATTAGATTTTCTCAGAGAGAGTAGTAGACAAGATATATTAAAAGCCAAGTCTGATGACGTCTTGAAACTAACTACGGACCACCCATGACTTTTTACTTACAGTGTTTTCATAACTATTTTGAGTAAAAGAAGATGCTGATAAAACAATATTTTTTCTATATTCCTCCCAACCTCGCATCTAATAACATCGTAGATATAATAATTATGATTTGTTCTGATACGTACCTATAACTAAATAAAACTAGCTGTAAGTGGAATTCTGTCTTAAGGCAATTAGGGCATCGTGCCTTAAGGCAAATTGCTGGAACTTCCCGTACCAAAAATTATTATTTTTTTTAAAACGATTAACATTTTTGAAAAAAAATTAGTTTTAAAAAATAAGATTTTTGAGAAACTATAAATTGGACAAAAATTAGTTTTTTTTTGAAAAAAAAAAAAAAAAAATTAAAAAAAATTTTTTTTTAAAAAATTTTTTTTTTTTTTGAAAAAAATTTTTTTTTTTTTATTTTGACATGTTGTGGAAGATCTGAACTTTTTTTTCAAAGCAATCGTACTGCTTTAACTACCTAGGGACAAAATATAAAGCGCGTAAGCGCCGCGTCGCTGTCTAACGCATAAGCATTGGTACGGAACCGATAGGAATGTTAACAAAATGTATACTTATTGTTAAAATCTCTATAAAATGTCTGATAATTTGATGTGCATATGTCTAATGATCATTTTTGACCGCCAAATGGCTCATTTTTTTACTTTTTCCTCTATATCTCCGAAAACGCTGGACCTACCTTCATGAAAGTTGTATCGATTCTTCATCTTGTCAATACAAATAAAATGTTTTTTGAATTATTAAAATCGGACGCTCCGTTCTCTTAAAAACTGAGTTACCGTTTTCGGAACTTTTTGCCCCGTATCTTCGGAACGGCTTGACCTGCCTTTGCCAAAAACTAATCAGCACGTCTCCTTATCAATACGGATCGAATGTTTTTTGAATTATTCAAATCGGTTGATCCGTGTTCCCGAAATCGTCGACGAAAATTTGTATCCGCACATACATACACACACATACATACATACACACACACATACACACACACACACACACACACACACACACACACATACATCCATTTTTTCTAAGGTATGCCAAAATGTTCAGAAACCTCTGAAACGTAAAGATATATAAAAATTTTCATTTTCGATTTTTTTGCGATTACTATAACTTGCCCTACGGGAAGTTAAAAAATCAGAATCTAAGTCAATATCTAATAGCGTTCTAAATTAATACCCTATGGAAATAAGCGGCCAAAAGTATAAAATTGATTACATTTTCATATTTTCACTACTTTGGTATATTCCAGGAAAAAGTATCACATGCACTATTAAGGATATTATTATTTACATAGTTAATGTTTATAAGACTTTTTGTTTTAAGAGGCGTTATTGATTAAACTGCAAAAATTTCTTATTGTGAAGATGTGTCGCTTTTCATGTGTAATAATAATAATTAATAGTAGTCTGCTTGAAGGCAGGTTCATGATATGAGAGCACCACAAATCATATTTTATTACCATTATTCACTTTTTTTGTTCATTTTTCTATGCACTTCCTTTTCCAAATTTCTATTTCCTTTTCATGCATCCTAGTCATGTGCTTCGGTTTTCAGTTCCCTGTATTTTTTCCATCATCAATCATCTGCATTCTTCTTCTTCCCAATCATTTTAGTCTTTCTATTCTGTGTAGGAGGCACTCTTCTTTCAGAATGGGTCCGATCCAGTTTCCTTTTCTTTTCAGGATCCTGCTTAGTAAAATTTTGATGTATAATATTATTATATATTTGCTGATAAATGTAAGTGTAAATGGTATTTTGCCTTAAAACAAGTTGTAAAAATTAGTCGATATGTATAAATAATCGTCATCTCCAGTTCGAATTGATGATGTCATTTTCTATTAACGTAAAAAAATTCATCAAAATCGTCCCTTAATTAGATGTAAGTGGTATTTCGCCTTAAAGCAAATTACAAAAACTTGTCAATATGTATAAATAATCGACATCATCAGTTCAAATTGATGTTAATTTTTTTTTAATTGTGACGATAGAAGTTTTCAATTTTGGCACTGCCCATAATAAACTATAAAATTATCTAACTCTAACTTATCATTTTTGAATTTATAAATAATATAAATAATTTTAATTACTGTTCTATCAACATGAAAAAATTCTTAAAAATCGTCAAACAACCATTTTTTTTTGAAGGAGCGTAATTGGCTTTGACGATTGATATAATTTATAGAAAATGATTTTAAAAAATTTAATTGAGAACTTTAAAAGTTAAACAAACTTATTATCTAAATATTAGAAAAACCCGATAAAATCATTTTTCTATTTTATATTTAAATTCCCTTTTTGGTTTTGCTAATAACGACCAATATATGTATACAATATATTGTATAGTATGTATAAATATTATTTATGTACTATCATTGAGAAAATGATCGTTTATGTAATAGCCGTTATGAATTTAATTACGATATACCATTGCTAGATTACAAATTATACAGCATTTCATCGAATCACATTCGCAATTGGAAAGGATGCAATATTTTAATTATCTTTCATTATCTATTAAGTTGCAGGTTTACACACTTTCATAATTTATGCACTGATCTGTTTAATATATTTTGTGAGAATGTGAGTCAGATGCGGTAATCATAACATGTACTAACATGTGGACGTTTATTGGCAATAACTTTGCTATTTACAATAATTTATCGTACTTGGCAACTTACAAATTGCTCGCCAAGCTTTATTACATTTATATTATAGGACCGTAAAATCGTATGAAAAATATCTGCTACTTGATTTTAATTGGCGACTGGAGTAATTATTATGAATGAACTCTGAAATGATTTTGCTTAACATAGTTTGGAATTAATGGTTTATGCTGGTTATTCTCTGGATGCTTAAGATATTTTTAGTTGAAATTTCTATTTTATATAAATATATATATATATATATATATATATATATATGTATATGTATATATATACATGCCTATTTTTGTACATAAATCGTGAATACGTACCTCAATTCTCTATCCTCTCCTCAGTAAAATATCCACAGATTTCTTCTAGTTACCCTTTCTCGTTATTTTTGTAACGTTCAATAATAAACATTGATTTTACCATTTCGACGACCAGATCTATTTGATTTTTTAACAAGGTATTTCTTAGAAATAAGCCTGGCTTTGCCTACGTAAATTTTGTATTCGAATGTACCAACACACCTGTGAGACCTGAGCTTTTAAATACACCTTGCGAGAAATCATTCGATGCATCTTTGTTGTACCTGGTCGAAGGTAAAACAAGAAAGAACTGGGTCTAGAAAAGGCTTTCAAACAGTCGGAATTAGAATACTGGTTTATATATAATTAAAAATTCACAGTAAATTTTGCTCTTTGAAGGGCAATTTTACTTAAAATAAAGGTTCACAATAAGTACAATAATTATTTTATTATATTCCAATTTGTCTGTATTTTATACAACATAATAATAATAATCATAATAATAAAAATGTTAAATTTTTTTTAGTATGAAAGAAGTATATAATTTTTCTTTTCTTATCCATTAATATTATCGTCATGAATAACAATCAAAAATTATAATTCAGAATATAATAATCTTTAATTCTTAGCTATATGTTATTCTTATTGAGTATTATAATACTCGTATATTTAATCATGAGGATGCACTTTTTTTAGGAGTGCATCCCTAATTTTTGGATTTTGTACCTGAAAGTTCTGAAGGAAAGGGATTTTTTTGTTTTTATTTTGTTCGTTTGATTCACAGAAATTGTCCGTGGCTTTGTAGTAAGAGCATTGGTCTTGGACAACCACTGGGTTGCCTTCGATTAAATGTAAGTCATAATAAATTAAATCACAGCAGCTAAAGACAGTTCTCATTGTTGTTTAAAGAAGAACTATTAATCCATAGGTGTCCAACTCTGCTATTATCGTATTTTTCCTAAACTGATGAAAATTACATTCTAAAGCATTATATAAATTTATAACCTGAAAATGAAGATAACAATGATGAGAAAATAAATGTTTTTGTTTTAAATTCTTAGAATGAAAGATGTACGTCGAGCCTTTCTGACCAAAGAGTTCATATTATATCACACTTGATATATATTATTCATTATATTAAACTTGATATCAAGCAGTATGGTATCCAGTCACCCTGGAAATTATATTCTAATTGTAAGTAAAAATAGGCCTTCATGGGTATTAAATTAAATAATATATGATCACTACTTTATGACTTCTGATAAAAATAAATCATATATATATATATATATATATATATATATATATATATATATATATCAGGGTGGTCCTTAATATAGACATTTTCGAATTTCTTTGCTCCCAAGAGCTCGAATAGTTCCAAATTAATAAAAAACATTCTCTGAAAGTTTTAGCTTTAAATATTATCTTTTAGATAGTGCGCAATTCAATCAAACTTCGTATGGAAATAGTATGGAAAAAATTTTGAAAATTGAAAAAAAAATGTTAGGTATAACTTAGCGACAAATTGAATTTGAATAAACTCATTCATTTTTTTGCTAAATTATATCTAAAATCATTTTTACAATTTTTAAATTTTTTTTTATGCTATTTCCATTGCCCTTGGGAGCAAGGAAATTCGAAAATATCCATATTAAGGACCACCCTAGTGTGTGTGTGTGTGTGTGTAGGTTTACAGTTGGGTTGTCACCTAAATAACGCGTAAAAAGAGAAGTTTTAACGCAGAAGCTCATAGGATGAAAATATTTGGTTACTCTTAAAAAAAATTATTTAAAAATTTTTTAAACACATGAGATTTTTATGACAGCATATAATATCTGATAGCATTATATATTATGTAAACATACAAAAATCAGTAAAACTGTCATTACTATTTGTTAAGACATTAAGCTTAAACTGATAATTAATTATTTGTTATTAAACTACTTCTTCTAGACCTATATTATTTTAAGGGAATCATTTTGATAATCAACTATGCCATCACGCAAAGTTTCATTTAAATCTCACATAAGTAAACCTGAGACTATCCTTATAAGTTTAATAAATAGCATGCTTCATGTGTACATATTTTTTTATGAAATGGTTTCTATACCTACTGACCTGCGTATTTTATTCAAATATCCTCTTGTTTTTCGAACTTCTGATTTTCTGTACAAAAGACGATTCATCATATTAATGAGTCCCATGTCATCATGTGGTTAGTATCTTGTTGTGTCCCTAGCAGAGTCTTTTTTGCTTACTTTCCATCCTGTCTATTTCAAATAGTTCCGGTCCCAAAGTTTGACCCCTCATGTTGTGCCGGAAGTTTGCGAGTAATGTAAATAAGTCAACCGACGCTGCCATTTAAGCTGCTCGCCGAACGTTTGCCTCAAAAAGCTTTTACTACATTCAAACAATAGATTATGAAAGGTTATAAATGTGAGAAAATATATTATAAATTTCATCAATAATATTTATTACAAGTTTCTGCGGGAAAATATTCTTTACGCGATGGAATATATGCATTTTTTAATGACTTAGGAGCCGATTCTGGTGTAATATTGACCAATGTTACGTAGGGGCTATGTTACGTAGCGCTTCTCATACAAAATGGTACGAAATACTGCCTAAATGCCAATTGCTGAGCGACCCACCACAATACCACATCACAAAGTTGCAGTTATGATAACATCGTTTTATTTTTTTAACAGCTGTGCGTTTCCTAGGTTATGTTTTCTATCTAAAATGCTTAACTGCGCATCAACCACATGACATTTAGACGTATTTAGTATCATTTTGTATGAGTACGGGGCGCCAAAGCAACCGAGCCGACATCGTCATATGTTCGAGCCCAAAAAATCAGGACAGTTTTTTGTTAGTAGTATTAACTCTTGTGCTTGGATCTTTCACAATTTACTGTGATAAGTGAGTATTGCATTTTTAATATAAGTTTTATTATTGATTATTCTAAATTTTACGATTTAGAAGGCTTAGAATACTTTCACAGACTTTTTAGACTTTTTTTTAAATAAATTTCTTGAAAATTTGTTGGAAAATTGTGTTAGGTTAGTTAGCACGTTAAGCATGGCGTTGGTGCCTAGGGACCGACGCAAAGTGATTGATACTAGAATAAATCTTCGGATTGTGTGATCGATAGTAGGAAATAAAATTGGCCTTCATGAAATGCTATCAAGTATAATTTTAATAAAATTTATTGAAACATTTCATACAAAAATGTGTTGCCGCTGAAACTCTTTCTCATCGACTAAAGAACAATTATGTAATATATTTTACACCAGAGCTAGCAAATCAAGAGCGATTTTTAAATTTCCTGACTTAATTGGATTTGGATATACATATGTTGAGCAAAAAAATTCAAGTTTTATAAAAATTATTTATTTTTTGGAACTATATAGATATATCTTTCATGTCTATATTGCTAAGCGTTCTAGCGGCAGGGGCGTGGCGCGCCTTGGCGGGACCCCTTATCAAAATCTGTTTGCGGGACCCCAAAAATTAAATTTACTTGAATTCTTTCCAATGATTCCAAACGTATGAGTTTTTTTCAAAAAACTGATTAAGTGATCACTTGATCTCTTTAGTTTTTCTGAAGTATCTGCTTCTAGGGACAATGAAGGGTCTGATAAAGGTTTCTATCTTGAAGTACTTAAGGAATTTTTAATTAGTTTCAATTTTGAAAAAAAAATCGACAGTTACTATGGTAAATGGAAATGCCAAGAATAGAATGCATGATATTACGTCGGAATTGAATTATTATTAACAACTCGAGTTTTTTTTATTTTAAACATGTTTCTAAAACTGAGGGATCTATTAATGGCTTTTTTATTATCAAATCAATTTGGAAACTAAAATTCAGCACTTTTCGATAACGAATTGAAATGCCAGAAAATCGTTGTTTGGCTTTCGAAGTTTCATCAATTTCTACTCTCCCTTGTTGGGGGTTTCTTGTGCCGGGGGCCTCATATCATTAATGCGGCTGATACGGCGGTAGCGAGTTCTAGGTAGTCTTTCTCATCGAAAAAAGCTAATTATTTCGGTAATAAATTGCAGAATGGAATACATTATCGCTCGTAGTGTTTCGTAATTTGTTGCTTTAGCTTTCTTGGCTAGAAATTATTCTCGGATTTGTTGTTGCATTTGATCTCGTGCGGACTGTGGTCTATTATCGGTCACGCGCTGATAATCCTTTTCCGGTCTGCAGTCGTATGCAAATAATCTGCTCGGATGCAGCGGCTTCGTTTCTGCAAAAAGTGTAGAAGACGGTTGTTTGCAAACGCGTTGGCGGCTCTCGACAGTTCGCCGATATACTCATCTTTGTTTTGATTTAATCCTCTTATATGATTATGTTATCAACTTTGAAGCACGCGACATCAACAGTCACAGATGGTCAGTAAATCTGCAACAAACTATCCAACATGCAACTCTGTCTTTTCAAGCCTTTTTTTGCTAAGCCAAATTATGCCATTCATATTTCATTTCAAAACTGTTAATTAAACTTACAATTAGAATTGACTACAATGTTACCTTTACATTGTTTATTATATAACTTTGCATAGTTGCTGTATGTTACATGTGTTTTAATGAATTTGTATACCTACTTTATGGCATTTTTACAACTTTTGCAATATTGATTGTAATATATAATTAGTCTAATATGCTATAATTAATGCACTTATTTGGATTAGCAAGAAAATGGCTGAATGAAACATACATAACTATCCTTTAATGTTCCAAGGCTATCTTCGCGTTCACAATTATTTTTCAATTATCCTACCCCTAAATCTAATTTTCTCTTAAATTCGCCAATTTTACTTATGTCCTCTAACTTTAACTTAATTAATAATGAAATAGACATTCACAACACTTCACCTAATCAAATAATCTCCATCTGCACAAGTTAATCTTTTTATTTTCTTTCGAATATCTCATTATTTTCTGTTTATAAATATTATTGTTACATTCTGCATTATATGAAATTTTATCTTAGCATTTTATGTTACTAACTCTATATTGTAATTTTGTATATATTTTAATTGTTATTCATTATGTAAAATAATTGTATTTTTGAGTCCTCTTGGAGAAATCTGTGGGCTATATATTTAAATAAATAAATAAATAAATAAATAAATACCTACTTCATTCCGTTAAAGGGAGCAATAATTCTAATGACCATTGCATTTTATACTTTGATGAGAAACTGAATAATAATTCTTGTTTTTTTTTTATTATGATGGGAATAAACTAATTATAAAATGTCCTGTGGCATAAAAATTTAATTGAATTACATTTCTAACGTCATTAAATTTTAGTTTGAGTTTTAACATCTGGAGCATTTCAATTATAGAATCACTTTGGATAAAATTGCTTTTGTCGCACAAAAATGCATTTAAGTATATCAACTCCCTTTGTTGCTAATATATTTTAATTATGAGCCTAAAAAAGAAACTAAGAAATTCGTTTATTTTGGTAGGAATTAAAAAATTGCAAAATAAATCATTTTGAAAACAAATTTGCTTTTGTCCCAAAAAATGCATTTAAGTAACCAACATTTTTGAAGCTATATTTTAACTAATTATGAGCCACTACCAGTGGTGTTGTGCTAATATTTTTTTTTGCCGGAACGCTAAAATTTAAAATCCGGTTCATAAACCGGTTCAAAAAATTTGATATATTTCGATAAGAACTCACAAATCTAATATATTGACTTTTTATATAATTAACTCTATTATACACAGCTAGTCTATACATTAAATTGTACAAGTATGAGGGAATCATTGAGTACATAATTTATATTCTTCAATGACATTAATCATATTTATTCTGGTATTATTTGTATTCATTAATACCTACATGTATTTATTATGATATAAACGTACTCAAGATTTATTACAATACTTTATAAGACTTATCTTAGTAATATGATAGATAATCTATTACTTATCATACTATACTATTATATATTATTGTATATCATATATAGATATCTATTATCTATCATACCGTGAGATACCTATACCGTCATTAACTTATTATATACCCTACATACCTTTTACTTCTAATAAATACTACTGTCTAATTTATATATTCTATTAATAATATGATAGATAACCTATTACCTATCATATTATACTATATTATTGTATATCATATATAGATATCTATTATCTATCATACCGTGAGATACCTATACCGTCATTAACTTATTATATACCTACAGACCTTTTACTTCTTACTTTATATATTCACCTATATTATATAGGTTTACCTTACGCCCTATGTATTATCTCTACCTATCTATTGCCTATACCGGGAATTGAACCCGGGACCTCCGCGTGGAAGTCGCGCACCTTAACCACTACCCTATCGGGTACCCCCACTAATAATATAATATGGGACGCACTGTTGTTTCCGCGGGTCATTTTCTAATTAATTAGGTAATTAATACTAAGGTGGCGCGACGACACGCGAAAAAAGACGGTTGATTGTAGCGTTACGGTGGTGTAGTGGATAAGGTCGTCGCGTGCCACGCGGCGGACCCGGGTTCGAATCTCGGTAGGGTTAATGTAGCGTGTAAGGGAAATTATAGGTAATAGGATATATAGTAGATATAGGTAGGTGTATTCGGTATACAATGTAGGGATTTGAGAGTATATAATGAAATATAGCGTATGGTACAGATGTAAGGCGTGTAGTATAGAATGCAACGTATAGGCACACGTAAGGCTATAAAAATACATGAATAGAAACCTATGATGTAGATGTTAGCGTATAAGAAATGCGAATGAATGTATGATTTAATTTATAAATATTATTTTTTCTATAAGAAGTTCATACACCTCAATTTGTTACTAAATTAAAAACGACTTTGATAAAACCAGTGGTTTTGTGCTAATATTTTTTTGCCGGAACGCTAAAATTTAAAAACCGGTTCTAAAACCGATTTTCATGTTTTTCCAGTTCCGTTCAAAAAGGAAAGAAACAAAAATTATTACAAAACCCATTTTGTGCACATATATGTATGTTTATTACAATAATAACATTTATTAAAAATTAGTTGAATAATAACGTATAAAATTTACTTATTAAATCATTTTCTGTATGTAGCGATGTTTTTATATTTTTTCTTGCCGGAACGCGTTCCGGCTCAAAAATGATTTGCCGGAACGACGTTCCGGCGCGTTCCGGCTCGACAACACCACTGGCCAATACTAAAATCAGCAGCATTTGATTATACCTTTCTATATTTTTATTACCCTTGTTTCTATGTTTGTAAAGTATTACAATATTGAATTATAAACTTTTTTGTTATATTTTTGATTACAGTTCATCATACTAGGGCGTTCAGTAATTGTGTTCACGTTTCTGTATGACTATTTTTGAATGAATGGCAACCCAGTAGTTGGCCAATAATGAATTATACTCGAAGTACTTGTTGACATTTTTTTTATATGCAGCTATATCAATGGAGGTGATTTTCACTTCAGATTATATTTGAAATCTATAACCTCAAGTGAAATTTGACATCAAAGCTAGGTGATGTCGGGACTTGGCCGTAGCTGGGATCGAACCTGTGAACCCGGGACTAGTTTAGACATAAATTACAGTTTTATTGATTGAATGTGAATATTTTTTTTTACTATATTTGTTACAACTGCTAAATAATTAACATCTAGTAACAGTAATGAATAATTATATAAATTTAATGTAGATAATATGATGTATACATGCATATTGTCTGAACCTCTAGTTCGCAATATGTGTAGACTTTCAAGATAATAAAATTGATTTTTATATAAGTGATCATTATGTAACTATTTAGATATTGTTTAAACAATGCGATAATTTCAGGATGATATTTAAAACTTAGTTCGGTGTTATTCTTGAAAAATTAATTATGGTTTTATTTTTTTAATTATATTTTTTTATTTAAATTAAATTTTTCTGCATTATTACCTCTAGTTTGCAATATTTGTAGACTTTCAACATAATAAAATTCATTTTTATATAAGTGATTTTTATGCAACTATTTAGATATTATTTAAACAATACGATAATTTCAGGATAATATTTAAAAAAAAAAACTTCGTTTGGTACTGTTCCTGGAAAATTAATATTAGTTTTATTATTATTTTAATTATCTTTTTTAATTAAATTATTCAGCATTAATAATGAAATTTTGAGAATTTAATCATATTCTAATTTTTATCTCATTCTAATGGCAGGTTTAGTTTTTTCACAATACGTTCTAATATCTAATGGATGTAACATTTTTAAAACATATTAAAGATTTTTCAAATTTAAGTTTAATTGAAGTTTAAATAATTTTAATTAAAAAATGTATAACCAAGAAAAAACGATCAACGAGTAACAAAAACAGACGCTTTCTGTTCCTGTGGCAGAAAGATTTAATTGAATTACATTTGTCATTAAATTTTAATTCGAGTTTTAAAATTTGGAGCATTTCAATTATATAATTCTAGAAATTCATATTACATGTGGTCCGAAATATCTGTTAGCAGTTTGTTATGATACCGTTATTCCATAAATTAACACGCCAGCGTGACTGACACTGTCGTAAAATACATCCAGAAACTGACAAAATACACACATTTGGATTATTTTACTAGGCAGAAAACGTGAGTTTCCTACAAGTTGCACGTAGTAAGTTCACGACGTATTGTATTTCATGCAAGTACCTTCGTTTGTTATTGTTGGTGGTCATTGCGAGGAAGGTACCTTCGGGCACTCTTGCAGAAGATGCATAGTTGTTTTTTTCGTAGAACTTTATTGTGTAGTAAGCAATGAGAAATGAAATACTATAAGCAAAAAAGTTGGTCTTTGAGTTACTCCAAGTCCGCATACTCATTTGTTTATGTCAGTGAGTACCAGCATGCGGGTTAGGACAAAATTTGACATATTTTTTTTTATAAACATTAAAGTTTTTTCTTTGTTCACAACAAGTACATTAGCCTGCTACACTAACTATACAACTAAACATTTCTGACTATGACTTAATATTTACAATATCTACACAGGTGATTATAAAATTCCTAATAAAAGTATATTAAAGTTTAGAGGTTTAAATTAATAGTGAACACAAATATATTAAAGTTTGATTGTTTTTAAATAATCATTATCGACATATATTATTGGCCTATAGATTCAATATAATTTGCATTTATTTCTCCTTATTTGTAAATCACGCATTGGATTTTTTTTGTTAAAGTTTAGTATTAAACATTTAGTTGTTTCAATTGAAATTTCACACCTTAATTTCAAATTAAAATAAAAAACTAGGTTTAAGTGGCATTTTGCCTCAAAACAAGTTGCTTGAACAATATCCGACATATGGAAATTATCGAATTAATCAATATCTTAATTCATATTGATATGTGAGCGATTTTAATACAATGATGCAAAATGTTAAATGCATTATTCAATAATATTATATAAATATATTAAACTTAATAAAATTACAATTATTCATAAAATTCTATTATGTTGATTTTAATTATTTTTTTTGGCTGTTGAAGCCGGTTATTCAGAATACAAAATATCTAAAAATTTAAAATCATTCTCAACGTTTATTAACTTGAAAATAGCAAAATATGAATTGCAAACTACTGATATCCATATCAGACAATATGCCTATGGTTGTAACAAAATTTATAAAATGTAAATAAAATTTATGAATTTTAATATTAGCATCAGAATTAATTATCTACAATAAACCAACAACAAATGTCTCGAAATACTTATATGCATTTTTAAGCCCCAAAGGCATTTTTTTTTAATATTTTGATTTAAATTGGCTGTTATTGGCTTTTCTAAGAAAAAGAATAACAAAACCGAATAACAAACAAATATTCAATTTTTTAAATGTTTATTACAATTTATATTTATAGATCTATACAACAAACTTCCTTGGAAACACCTGGTTGTTTCTGCACATATTCTCATACAAGTCCATATATACAATTTTCTTTATAACACATCTTGTAGCAAAAGATTTATTATTATTTCAATTAATTTTTCACTCTGATGAAGTAGGTACACATGTTACAATGATCTTACAATTTACATAAAATGTAATTTGATGTTTCAAAGTAATAATTAAATGCACAGTCTTCAATTTTTTATATCAATATTAATTACAATTTTTTGAAAAATATTAATACGTGTATTTTTGTAATAATCTATTTCAAAAATATATTTTTAATAGAATTCATGCAAGTTTTACGCTTTTACTGATAACTGTTCTTTCTATAGAATTATGACTAATTTGCGATTATTTTATAATCATAATACGTATGCTCGAGTTTGTTTATTTATTTTATCTAATGGTAAAATAAAATTGAGATTTGAAATACATATTTGTATTTTGTTTAGACTTCAATACTTTTACTGGTAACAATATATAATAATTTTGCGATATTTAGCTTATAAAACTATTTGAATATTATAAGATAAAATAATTTTATGATATTTATAATGTTGAAATACGTTTTTATAATTAATTATCTCTGCATCTCTTAGATTATTGAAAGGTCAACGACGATTATTAAAAATATATATTTTATTTGATACATTGAAACGCGACTTTGGCGAATATAATTATATTAACTATTATCATTTACAGAATATTCGGTTTAAAAACTGTTGCAAAATTTATTTAAAGAAATAAAAAAATCCTATCTAAATAAGAAAATTATTGCACAATCATATGAAAATTTAGGAAATTAAAAGATGCCACCTTTGAAATCTAATTTTTTTTTAATCGCTCTCATCCCTGATTAATGTTTCTCGTTGACGGCAAACCTTAAATTATAAATTAATATATAGTTTTTTTTATTAAATATATACTACAAGATGTCTTATAAAGACAATGTGTGATAGGGGTGATAGTGTACAATGAATTATTATTATTTATGAATTATTACAATGAATTATTTTTATAGGACTACCCAGTAGTAGACCTTATACCAATGGAATTATATTTATTTGGGACATGATTGGAATTTGATTAAAATATTGTTTTTTTTTTAATTCTTGGAATTTTAATTATTAATATATACTGAGCCTATAATAATTATTAGAATAATGTTGTCAACGTCCATTTGAAGTAATTTGAAATGCCTAAAATATATAATGATTAGCCCAAAATTAATAATGATCAAATTATAAATAAAGAAATCATAATAAAATTTATAGTAATAGTAGATATAGTATTTGTTTAAAATGTTGGTGAAAAATTAATCATAGTGAATTTTTTATTAATAATATCATACTAAGCCAAAATTTTGTCAAATTCTATTATTAACTTCGCAAAAAAATCGAAAATGAAAATTTTTGCATTTCTTTGCGTTTTGAAGGTTTCTGAACATTTAGGCATGCATAGAAAAAATGGATGTATGTGCGTGTAAATACAATTTTTCGTCCACGATTTCGGGCGCACGAATCAACCGGTTTGAATGATTCGAAAAATATTCGATTCCTATTGATAAGGAGATGTGCTGATTAGTTTTTGGCAAAGGCAGGTCCAGCAATTTCGAAGATACGGGTCAAAAAGTGCCAAAAATGGTAATTCAGTTTTTGAGAGAACGGAGTACCCGATTTGAATGATTTACTTGAATCGACGAAGTGAAGAATTGATAAAATTTTTGGTAATGCAGGTCAAGCGGTTTAGGAGATACAGAAAAAGTGAAAAAAATATATTTGGTGGTCAAAAATGATCATCAGACCTATGCACATCAAATTGTCAGATATATGATAAAAATTTTAAAAATCAATACTAATCTTATTACAATTTTGTTGGGATCCGTACCAAGATGGTTAATTTTTAAAGTTTACTTATACGGTTCAAGCAAATTTTAAATATTCTAAATTTTTTTTTTAAATTTTCAAAAATATCCAATTTTTTTTTACTTCAAATATGAATTTCAAATTTACAAATTAATTTGAAAAGGTATATATTTCAAATGCATTATTCTAATCGTAAGAAATATATCCTCAGATGGATTCATTCGGCACCTATTGCTAATGTAAACTTTCTCAAGTGGTTTGAGCGATAAGATCGTCACTGTATATTTTACGAACGATAGAATATATAGTGATTATAATTGTCTATTTGAAAATGTATAAATCAATTGTTATAAATCATTGATCAATATTTATTGATTACTGTTTTTTTTTCATCAAATATTTAATTCTGGTACAGGAAGTTTCAGCAATTTGCCTTAAGGCACGATGCCATGCGCCCCTCTAGTTTAATTTCTAATTTACTAAGCAATTATTTGCCCAATAATATTAAATCGTACCAACCCCATAATATTTTATATTTGTCAAAATTTTATTATTTTCCTATTGGTATCATTCGAAAACAAACGTTCAGTCATTCAAGAGTAGGTTTTAAGAACGTTCGGTCATTTTATCTCTGGTAGTTCATCATGCGTGCTGTACGCCGACGGGTCGACTGTTCGGTGCCGCTCGTTCTTCTCCGCTCTGACGAGACCGCAGCCGGTACGGGCATTTGAACCAAACCATTTCGTTGAAATTAACTACATTGCAAGGCTCCGCTTCTTATTTTATGTAATTTTTATCAAATTTAACTTAAGTAAAATTTTAATTATATTGATATTAATTTATCATGAACTTTATGACACGTGCAAACAGTGTTTGTTAAGTAATTAGTTAAGACTTGTTTATTGAGTGGTACAAAGTGCATTGTTTATCCTATCCCGGATGGTTGGAATTGTCTGGAGTGATTCTTATTAGAAGTGATTATAATAAGTGAATTTTAACTGGTTTATGAATTGATGATAACTGTGGTTTTGTGTGACTTTTTATGTTGTGATGTACCGGATTTACCAATATGAAGACTTCTATAGATACCGTTCAGAATGGTGTCGTACTGATAAAATGTAAGTTAATTTTATTTAATTTAATAGTGTGTTTTTAATCTAACGAGTTCTGTGTGCATCTGGCTGAAACATTTTCGTTATTGAGTAGTCTGTAATTAGGATTCGTTTGTGTTGATTCACATCAGTGCTTTCAAACATTTTTTATATTGGTTGTGTATATTGGTTATGTGACCTCTACGTACACTTCTTTATATAACGTTTATGTATATTTTAAGTTACATATATACATTTCTTTAACGTAAACATGATATATACTTTTGCTGTCATTTTATTTCAATATTAAGTGTGAGAAACACTCATACCCACTCAAATATGAAATATGTAAATATATGTATGTATGTATATGTATGTATCAGCATACATATATACATAATATCCGTATGTATAAAGGTATAAAGATCGGTCAAGCCGTTTCAGGGGAGTATTGTCACTAACTTCATGACACGAATACGTACATACATACATACATAAATTTATACATAATATAATTATGTACTTATGTATGTACGTATTCGTGTCATTATGTTAGTGACAATACTCCCCTGAAACGGCTTGACCGATCTTTATACATACATACATACATACATAATATATTTATGTATTTATGTATGTATGTATGTATTCGTGTCATGATGTTTGAGACAATACTCCTCTGAAACAGCTTGACCGATTTTTATAAAATTTTATAATCACGTTCAATATGGCTGAGAATCGAGCAATATCTATTTTACATGCTTCCAATCGTATGTATGTATGTATATGTATGTATCATGCATACATATACACATACATAATATATTTATTTATGTATATGTATGTATGTATCATACATACATACATATATACATAATATATTTATGTATGTATGCATTCGTGCCATGATGTTTGAGACAATACTCCTTTGAAACGGCTTGACCGATCTTTATGAAATTTTTAATCACGTTCAGCATGACTAAGAATCAGATACTACCTATTTTACGTGCCTCCAATCGTAAGTGGTAAGGGTTGTCCACGACTAGATTTTTTTTTAGATTTTCGACCATATTTCTATATTTTATTTTTTTAACTTGTAATTAAGACATATACAGCCCTAAATTTTTACCGTCCTATCAAAAACCCCTATTTCGTTAAAATGGATTTTAGTAATGGAGTAATTTTTTATCCTGCGAGCAATTGCAATGAATATTTTTGACTTAATTTTAGTTCAGATTTTCTTTTAAATTCATGAAAAGGCTCTAATTTTGCTTAAAAACAACTTATTATTCAGGGTAGTCCAAACCTAATACATTTATAAATATTTGGGGTTATTTTGGTTTTCAAATGCGGAATTAAAAAATACATACAACTATAATGTACTGTCCTACCACAAATCCCTATTTCATTATAGCCATTTTTAGTTTATTTTGATATGATAAAAATTTTTAGTCTAATTATTATGATATGATATGGTCAATCTAATACATAAAACCCTTGATTATCCAATGTGCCAATTCAATTTAAATGGAATTAGTTTTAAATTGGCACTTGCAATGACTTAATATGAAACATGTATTGTAGTAGGTAAACCATCTATTTAATTTGTGTTGGCCGCCTCTTTCACTTGTATACCACTCATTTCTACATTCACAATCAGTTTATTTTTATACTAAAAATTTTCTAGAAATATTTTTTAAGGCTAAACAATGTTTGCAAGGCCAGCCATTATATATATATATATATATATATATATATATATATATATAATGTGCTTTCAAACATTTTTTTACTCATGTGTATACTTTTTTATGTAACGTATATGTATACTTTTTATATAACGTTAATGTATTTTAAGTTGCGTTACATTTCTTTAACATATACATGATATTTACTTTTTTCTGTTTTATTTTAATATTAAGTGTGAGAAATGCTCACTTAAATTATATAAATATATCGAGTATTTTTTATACTAAACTCACGTGATTTTCTAACCTAAAATGGTATAATTTTTGGTTCAAATTGTTAGTTGTTTTTTGAAATTACTTGTTTAGTGTGTATTTTCCTTGTTGAAAGATAATACACATTTTGTTCTCGAAATTTCAACTAAATTTATATTTTATTTAGACGCATTGGCTATTAAATAATTAATGTTTCAACGTCTAACAAGAAAATCTTTATATATTGTTTAAAAATAATTTAATTACTTCAAATTGCATTTGTATGAGGTCTTTATTATAATTCTATTTTTAAAAATTAGTGATGCTCCGACTTAAATACATATTACCACATTTTTATTATTATTTACATATATCGACGATTCTTCATATGTAATATCTGTAAATAATCATGCGTCACATAATTTCCCGAATTATTTGTAGTCCCCATGGTCTCAAAATTAATATTTGGCACCGTCAAACTTTTTCTTCCAAGATCAAGGTGAAATGAGATCAATTCGATATTTCATATAGAATAATACAATTATGTTATTTTATTCATATAGAATAATACAGTTATTATATTTTAGAATATTTTGCAATGCTAAAAACATAGTAGTTCTTGCTTGTACTGTTGCAGAAATTGTATTAAATCAGGATCGTTTTTTGAACATATAAAGAATGGGCTAGTTAAAATTTTAACCCAATTTGAAATATGTGAACAGACATTACTATTTTATTTCAGTCGATTAGAGTTTATTTTGATTCAAGGTGATATTTTCCAGATATTTTAAATATTTTTTTTTGTCAATCAAAATTGTATTAGTCTTAAGCAAAATTATTGAGAATACAAAATATAAAATTAGAACTAAATGCAGAAAATATTAACATGAAGCTAAAATAAAAACGTAAATCTAAATAATGAACATAATATTAAGTGAATAAAAAAAAACAGATAATAATGTTTTTTCATATATTTTTTCAGAAACAAATTTCTTCAGTTTAAATGGCTCTTCTACTTTAAATAGCCTACTCTGTATTGTATTATTGCGTATTGCAATTTGTGATTGTTGTAATTTTTTGTTAGATGTTTAATTAAAATTTTCATATTTTTGTCTATACAACGTAATGTGATATTATGTTGTTTTGTTTAGTCAAAATTTGATGTTAATATTTATCTTTTATGCGATTGTTATTGACTTTTCTGTTCCTGTTGTATGTTTGCGAAGCTTTCGACCATGCCTTGCGTTTTCTCTGCACCTGAACGGCGTCTTACACCTGGCGCTGCGTGATCCCTACCCTAAGCCAATTATTTTAAAATATATACCTACTACAAAATTTACATCACGAAACATCACCAAATATTACCATTATTCACCAATTTTCAAGTATTTTTATTAAATTCAGGAATGTTATTAGATCATTTTACTTTTCATAGGATTTCCGGACACATACCTCTATTGTGAAACGAAATAAAATCCGTTCATTGTCCGATGCGCGCGAATAATAATGCGTACCACGTTGGATTTGTGATTGAAATGCTGATTATTTTATTTGTCTGCGGTTGTTCTCGTTGAGGTTATTATACTAACTAAGGCTATAAAAATTCCTGGTCAACTATTAATTTTGTTATATATAATAGAACAAAAAGTATCTATTTGGACATCTATTTAATTACTAAAAAACTAACTAAAAGTTATGTTCAACATTTGTTTTAAGAAAAATGTGTTTATTTACAACAACGATCAGAACAACGTGTTTTATAAGCGGTTATTCTGACTTGCATCTTAATCTAGATACATGGTTCTGAAAAAGGCAACCCAGTGGTTCACCGCTCTAATTACCGTGTTAATTACATATATTAGATATTTAGATATGTATATTTAATAATTTGGCGTATTTTTAATTAATATCGTAGGCCCTTTGAGTGTATCTTCGACCTACTTTCATAAAGTACAAATTTTCAAATAATTAAAAAAAAACTTAATAACCATATATAGTTAACAAGTAACGTGTATACCAACAAATATTCGAAGAAAATATTTATAGGAAAAAATAGCAATAATCTGGAGTTGCCACTACAACTATCTATCTATAATTTTAACTTACAATCTTGTTAGTTTTATCTTTTAATAATTGGATGGATTTGTGATTAATTCTTCTTGTTATATTATTATTTATCTTTCATCATCAAAAACATATTAAAATAATTAAAATCCGGAAATATAAAATAGTTTTATTTTTTTATTAAATATTTATGGCGATAATAATAATAGCAGGCATGATACTGGTCATTTACCTGTCCATCATAATTAAGTTGTGTGTTTTTTTTAATATCTGCACCTATTTCTGTATAGAACATCAGCAAATTTTTGTTTGTACTTAGAATGTCTCTAGATATATGACCTTTGGATATAAAAATTGTGGTAATTATTCTATTTTTTACCCACTTAAAATAACTATTTTTAAACTAAAGTAATAAGATTAAGATTTAAAATAATGTTTTTCATTGAAAAGGTTTATTACAGTTTATTATTAAAATATGAGTTTATTACTCATGGGAATTATACAATGTTTATAAATATTTTTATACATTTTATCTTAATAATCTGTATATAAATTATGTGAGAAAAAAAGGAAAAGTTTAATTTTCACATTTGGAAAAACTATTATCTATATTTAATATGCTACTTTTCCATTTTTTAGAATAATTTTATTTCGAATCAGAGTTCTATGAACTGTTATGATGACACTTTTTTAAATATAGTAGAATCTCACTAATCTGACACTCCGATAGATCGACTAATTTGACTCGACCACTAATCCGACACTCTCCCGTAACAATACGCATTTTTTTGGAAATCTTTGAATTTTTTTTCGCTAATTCCAATATAATATATTAAAAATTAATATTCTTTTTCATTATCGTACCCTCTGGTTTTAGTTTCAGATTAGTCAGGTACTGCATTTACATTTTTGAAAGTTGCCAAAGGATGGTCTATCTATGTTTGATATATTTTTATTATTAGAATATCTATTATACTGATGACTTTTTAATTTGACGCATCAATTAAAATATTTCGTTTAATTCTGGTCTAACATCCTTTCAGCTTAACTTACTATTCAATGATCTTTGTTTTGGTTCAGTTCATAGTATTTCATAATATGAATCCTTTCATGTGAAACATCCAATGTCTACTAGCAACGAGTCGTCATAAATTATGCAAATGATTGAGTCATCTCCCACATATCTTTCTAATCCTGCACAACATTTATGAGATATGTGATAAATACTCCCGCGTCTGTTATGACTTCCAACGGCTTTGGAGTTGTTGACGGTGCGCGTGTGCGCGAGGGTCGGTTATATTTAACCCGGTTTATAAATATAAACACCCTGAGAATTCTATCTGTTGGTTAGACTCTTTTTGTGCTTAAAATTTTGATCGTGGCATGATAGAAGGAATAAAATTCTAGTGAATTTGGCATTTCGACTTTTTTTTTAATTTTATTTTCAAGAGCACTCAGAATACATGACAATTCTATGAGCTATTTGACTTATGGGGGGAAGTCCATATAGACGCATGAAAATAGGTCATATTTTAAAAATATTTTTAAACGTGATGGAATAATTTTATTGTTTTTAAACTTTGACATAACTTTATTTAACCCTTTTAGAATACAAAAAAATATTTAAAAAAAAAAAATTATTTCAAAATGGCGGCTCAGCATAACTTTTTGTGGACTGCCTCTGACGCGAGGTCCAAAACTGCTGCATTTCTCACTCATCAACCGTCGATCTGAAAAAAAATTTTTTTAATGATTTCTTTTGAGAACATATCAATGGGAAGGATAAACCTATAAAATTGAAAAAAAAGTATAAAAGTCAATGAAAAACAAGCCTTTGAAAAAAAAATCTGAATTTTTGGCTATTTTTTTGACATTTTGGGCTCTAGAAAATACTTTATAAACGCGAAAGATCTAAGGATTTAGGTTTATCCTTCCGATAATAATATAAAGAAAGGCCTCACCCAATTTCAGACAAATCGATACATAACTTTTTGAGCTACAACAGCAGCAGTTTTTGAAAACACAGTTTTGAGATAATCGCGTTTAAAGATTTAGTAAAGGAAATTGACCAGTATTAGTTACTTACCGATTAATCTGCAATATCAGGTCCATACAATAGTCCTTCCTTATCTTCAAAAAGCTGATTATCTGTAAGTTGTTGTTGTTTGTGAGCTGTACCAGCATCTTTTATTTGTGAAAGGCTGCTACGATCCTAACAAGTTATTCGCGCCTCATCAGTATTATCAGCATATGCTTTAGCATAAGTACCAACAGTCAAATTCAGAAGGTTCATTATTCTTAATATTGAAGAAAACTAAAACTCAAACCCTAGCTGCAATACAATCACTGGTATGATCATTTTCAACTACCATCTCGCCACAACTGTGGTGGTTTTTTGGTGATAACTACTAGACGCCATCGCCTTCGCGTCAAAAACTTCTTATGGAAATTTCTTTCTTGGCGTGATCATCAAGGCATCGTCATGTAATAAATCATCTTTGGACAAATCTTCATAAATTGGTGAAAGATGATGTTTCATTTCTTCACCAAGTAATGGAGCTAAATCTACGTCTAGATGATCTTGACCACTGGCTTTCATTATGACTTGTACTGGCGTCAATTTTTTCACCTGCTTTATCAGTAAACTGATTGCCCTTAAACGTCTTTTTTAGTGTTATTTTGTTGCAATATACTTCATTACTTCGCTTACCTTTTAGATATTCGGCATTTTTACGTATTGAAATGAACTGAACACTACGAATTTTCCAGCTAAACTAACTATATTTCTCGACTAACTTTTGTTCGTATACCAATATTACACATGTACTAAGGTACATAGAAGTCTTCCGGTTGTAGGCCAAAAGAAGTATTTCTGTTATTATAATGAAAGAGACCTTTTTCACTCAAAATTTAACAATACGCTTGATCGCTTGACAATGCGCACTCCGGCCCGCTCCGTTATGTTAGCTATAACTTTGTTAATATAAGAGATTTTTTTTTGTCGACTCGTTAATATACGCTCAACATACTATACTTGCAGATTATCGAAAAAAAAAATTTAATTTTTTGAAAATGTTATATGGACTTCCCCCCTTATGTTCACTATTCACTCGCACACATACACACACACTTTCAAACACACATATAAATTAATCTGATAAATATTATATAGTTAGCTAGAGAATCACTTCAATAAGTGATTCTACTATGCTGTTCATATAAAGTTGTGGTAGTTTTCTAAGGTTCCTCCATATTATCTTTGGGGCAGCTTCTTCTTCAGTCTTCTTGAAGTTGGTATCTCAAGAAGCTGAGTGACTTTAGATTTTGTATGATGTTCTAGTTTATGAAAATGTTTGACACTGTTGATTTGTATAATTATGTTTATAAATTCAATATGAAGATCGTCGTGTAAGGTTTTATTGCTAACAAACCACGGAGCATCAGTAATCTGTCTTTGCTCGCACAGCCCCACAATTCTATGCCATAAGTCCATATTGGTTTTATCACTACCTTGTAATTAGAATTTGTCAATAGATAGAATTGACTTGAATCGACTATTGCAAAATGGGTTTCTATAAATTTATAAGTTGATCGTTGTAGATGTCTAGTAACAAAATTTCATTTAATTTAATTTGTTAGGCAATACAATGTTTTTTATATGAAAATAGATTATTCAATACAGAACCCTTTGTTCAGAGCCAACTGGCTTATTTGGAAGTTATAAGGCAAAAAGTTTCTGATATCATTTTATTATTATTCTCTTAAGCTTGGTAATTGGTCGATTAGCCACCACTGGTTACTGGTTTGATCACAAACTAAGCCATCAAGCATTATTAATGTCAGATTGTCACTTGACGTTATAGATCTCAAATTTGATTGAAGAGAAAATATATACACATGATATATCAGGAGAAATACTACTGGAAATTGATGAAGTTTTGATTGCCAAAAAGCTATTAATCTAATCTAATCTAATCAAATAAGAGAATGGAGAACCATAGGGTTCTTCTCGAAATACTAGGTTAGGAAAAGTGCGCCACAGCAGTTTATAGATAGTATAAACATAATTGTGACACCTCTGTTTTATGTAATGTTCTATTATAA
>NW_020537324.1:19932540-19960370 GCF_003426905.1 Ctenocephalides felis | reverse complement strand
TAAAAAAATATATATATTTATTTACAAATTTTAAAATTTAAGCATTCAATTATCAACACCCTGATTCTAGAAGTTACTGATATAACAATCTTGGCTAATTTCATATTTAAATTCTCAGCTATGAATATACGAACGTAGATATATTTATAGTATGTATAGATTTTATTTATGTACTATCATTGAGAAAATGATCGTTAATTACGATATACCATAACCATAGGCTAGCTGTAGTACTGATTACAAATTATACAATTATAATTATATAATTTCATCGCAACAACATATCGCAATTGGAAAGGAAGCAATATTTTAATTATCTTCATTGATCTATTAAGTTGCAGGTTTACACACTTTCATAATTTATGCACTGATCTGTTTAATATATTTTGTGAGAATGTGAGTCAGATGCCGGTAATCATAACATGTACTAACATGTGGACGTTTATTGGCAATAACTTTGCTATTTACAATAATTTATCGTACTTGGCAACTTACAAATGCTCGCCAAGCTTTATTACATTTATGTTATAGACCGTAAAATCGCATGAAAAATATCTCTCAGCTACTTGATTTTAATTGACGACTGGAGTAATTATTATCAATGAAATCTGAAATGAAATGATTGAATATATTTTGGATTAATGGTTTATGCTGGTTATTATCGGATGCTTGAGATATCTTTAGTTGAAAAATTTACTTGAATAATATTATAGTTTTTATATATATATAAATATATTATATATATATATATATATATATAATATATATTGTACATAAATCGTGAACACGCACCTCAATTCTCTATCCCATCCTTAGTAAAGGTATCCACAGATTTCTTCTAGTTACCTTTCTCGTTATTTTTGTAACGTTCAATAATAAACTGATTTTACCATTTCGACGACCAGATCTATTTGATTTTTTAACAAGGTATTTCTTAGAAATGAGCCTGGCTTTGCCTACGTAAATTTTGTATTTGAATGTACCAACACACCTGTGAGACCTGAGCTTTTTAAACACCTTGCGAGAAATCATTCGATGCATCTTTGTTATACCTGGTCGAAGTAACAAGAAAGAACTGGGTCTAGAAAAGGCTTTCAAACAGTCGAATTAGAATAGTGGTTTATATAATTAAAAATTTCACATAAATTTTGCACTTTGAAAGGCAATTTTACTTAAAATAAAGGTTCACAATAATACAATAATTATTTTATTATATTCCAATTTATATTCTGTATTTTATACAAAAAATTACATACCTTAACATTCATAATAATAAAAATGTTGAATTTTTTAGTATGAAAGAAGTATATAATTTTTTTCTCTTATTACCATTAATATTATCATCATGAAAACAATCAAAAAATTATAATTCAAAATATAACAATCTTTAATTCTTAGCTATATATTATTCTTATTAAGTATTATATCACTCGTATATTTAATCATGAGGATGCACTTTAGGAGTGCATCCCTATTTTTCGGATGTGGTACCTGAAAGTTCTGAAGGAAAGGGAATTTTTTGTTTGTTTTTTTTTTATGTTGTTCGTCTGATTCACAGAGTTTGTCCGTGCTTTGTATCAAGAGCTTTGGTCTTGGACAACCATTGGTTTCTTTCGATTAAATTAAGTCATAATGAATTAAATTACAACACCTAAAGACAGTTAGTTCTCGTTGCTATTTAAATAAGAAATATTAATTCATAGGTGTCCAACTCTGCTATAATCGTATTTTTCCTAAACTGATGAAAATAAACTGACATTTTTTGCACATTTAACTCTGTATCTCCGAAACCGCTGGACCTGCTTTTGCTAAAAACTAATCACCACTTCTCCCTTTCAATAGGAATCGAATGTTTTTTAAACCATTCCAGTCGGTAGATCCGTGCGCCCGAAAACGTGGACGAAAAATTGTATCCATACATACACACACACACACACACACACATACACACATCCATTTTTTCTGCGGTATGCCAAAATGTTCAGAAACCTTCAAAACGTGAAGAAATGTAAATTTTTCAATTTCGATTTTTGGACGATTATAATAACTTACCCTACGGAAAGTTAATAATATATGATCGCCACTTTATAAATTTTAATAGTAAAAATTAATCAAATATATAAAAGTTTACAGTTGGTTTGCCATCTGAATAAGGCGTTTACGGAGAAGTTCGAGCACAACAGCTTATAATATGGAAAAACTGATTGCTGTTAAAAAAGAGAATAAATTAAAGTTGTTGTTTTTTAAACACATGCGATTTTTATGACAACATATAATATCTGATAATATAATATATAATGAAAACATACAAAAAATCAGTAAAACTGTCATTACTATTTGTAACTATCGATTTATAGTTTTGATGGCTATGAAGCTTAGATAATATATTCACTGATCAATAAAATAATTGTTTAACAGACATTAAGCTTAAACTAATGATTAACTATTTTTATTAAACTACTTTTCCTAGGTCAATAATATTCTAAGGGAATCATTTTGATAATCAACTATGTCATCGTGCAAAGTTTCATTTAAATCTAAGAAGAGTAAACCTGAGATTCGCCTTGTGAGTTTAATAAGTAGCATGCTTTATGTGTACATATTTTTTTTGTTAGAATGGTTTCTTTACCTACTGAACTGCGTATTTCCTTCAAATATCCTCTTGTTTTTCGAACTTCTGATTTTCTGCACAAAAGACAATTCATCATATTAATGAGTCCCATGTCATCATGTGGTTAGTATCTTGTTGTGTCCCTAGCAGAGTCTTTTTTGCTTACTTTCCATCCTGTCTATTTCAAATAGTTCCGGTCCCAAAGTTTGACCCCTCATGTTGTGCCGGAAGTTTGCGAGTAATGTAAATAAGTCAGCCGACGCTGCCATTTAAGCTGCTCGCCGAACGTTCGCCTCAAAAAGCTTTTACTACATTCAAACAATAGATTATGAAAGGTTATAAACGGAAGAATATATTTTATATATTTCTTAATAATTTTATTACAAGTTTCTGCGGGAAAATATTCTTTACGCGATGGATAATATGCATTTTTTTAATGACTTAGGGGCCGATTCTGGTGTAATATAGACCAATGTTACGTAGGGGCTATGTTACGTAGCGCTTCTCATACAAAATGGTACGAAATACTGCCTAAATGCCAATTGCTGAGCGACCCACCACAATACCACATCACAAAGTTGCAGTTATGATAACATCGTTTTATTTTTTTAACAGCTGTGCGTTTCCTAGGTTATGTTTTCTATCTAAAATGCTTAACTGCGCATCAACCACATGACATTTAGACGTATTTAGTATCATTTTGTATGAGATCAACAGTATCAAACATTTTCATAAAATAGAACATCATACAAACTCTATAGTCCCTCAACTTCTTGAGACACAACCTCAAGAAGACTGAAGAAGAAGCTGCCCGAAGTTAATATGGAGGACCCTTAGAACTACCACAACTTTTTATGAACAGAATAGTAGAATCACTTATTGAAGGATTCTCTAACTATATCAATATAATATTTATTTATTATGTTATATGTGTGTTTGAAAGTGTGTGTGTATGTGTGCGAGTGAATGACATGAGCCAAATAGCTCATGGAATTGTCCTGTATTCTGATAGCTATTAAAAATAAAATTTAAAACAAATGTATGAGAAGTGCTACGTAACATATGAGAAGCCCCTAAGTAACATTGGTCTATTTTAGCGCAGAATTAGCCCCTTAATATATATTCCAAGCTGACTTATGAGACATTAGCGTGATACAAAGGTAATTTGAGAAAAAGCTTCACCGTTTACCCCTACAAGATAATTTTCAATAATCTTACTACTAAACAAAAACTAACTTACATTTACTGAATTCTTATAAATGAATATGATCCATTAGTATTAGTAACTAGTGAGATAAATAAGCCAATTCTCGGATAAAATAGAAATGTTATGTTACGGGTCTATAATTGTAAATGTTGGTAGTCACAAACTGCCAAAAATGTATGTCTTTGAAGTATAATCAAGCGTTTTGCTCTAAACCTACTTCTAAAACCTAACCCCCAAAAGGCCCATTTGTAAAATAACAATTTTAGCATAAGTGTAATTTTCTTTTGTCACTTTGATAACAGATATTTGAAGTTCAACCAAAGATAACATTTTTACTGTGGGTATAGGGCATGTATAATATTTGCATATATCATAAGCATATATATTTGCTTGTAATATATATATATATATATATATATATATATATATATATATATATATATATATGTTGAAAGTGTTTAGATTTGATGTTGAAATGTATGATTAATTTCTTTCGAGAAATTGAATGATAATTCTTTATTTGTAATTGTTTGGGCAACCTTGTTAGTATTTTTTTTTCATTATGATGGGAATAAACAAATTATAAAAAGGAATCACTTTGGAAAAAATAGTTTTGTCGCACAAAAATGCGTTCAAGTATATCAACGTCCTTTGTTGCTAATATATTTTAATTATGAGCCTAAAAAGAAACTAAGAAATTCGTTCATTGTGATAGGAATAAACAAATTGCAAAATAAATCATTTTGAAAAAAAAAAATTTTTTTGTCGCACAAAAATGCAAATTATTAGCCAATTACATTTCTTTGTTTGTAAAGTATAACAATATTAAATTATAGACTTTTTTTGTTATACTTTTAATTACAGTCAGTCATACTAGGGCATTCAGAAATTGTGTTGACGTTTTGTATGACGATAGTAAATGGAAGGGCCAAGAATAAAATGCATGATGTTATTATGTCGGAATTAAATTATTTTTAACAACTCGAGTTTTTACATGAAATATATTTTTAGGATTTTTGATTTTAAACATGTTTCTAGAACTAAGGGATCTATTAATGGCTTTTTTATTATCAAATCAATTAAATTCGGAAACAAAAATAAAATTCAGCACCTTTCGATAACAAATGCAAATGTCGGAAAATTGTTGTTTGGCTTTCGAGGTTCCATCAATTTCTACTCGCGCTTGTTGGGGGCTCCCTTGGGCTCCCTTGGGCCAGGGGCCTCATATCATTGATGCGGCTGATATGGCGGTAGCGAGTTCTAGGTAGTCTTTCTCATCGAAATAAGCTAATTATTTCAGTAATAAATTGCAGAATGGAATACATTATCGCTCGTGGTGTTTCGTAATTTCTTGCTTTAGCTTTCTTGGCAAGAAATTATTCTCTGATTTGTTGTTGCATTTGATCTCGTGCGGACTGTGGTCTATTATCGGTCACGCGCTGATAATCCTTTTCCGGTCTGCAGTCGTATGCAAATAATCTGCTCGGATGCAGCGGCTTCGTTTCTGCAAAAAGTGTAGAAGACGGTTGTTTGCAAACGCGTTGGCGGCTCTCGACAGTTCGCCGATATATTCATCTTTGTTTTGATTTAATCCTCTTATACGATTATGTTATCAACTTTGAAGCACGCGACATCAACAGTCACAGATGGTCAGTAAATCTGCAACAAACTATCCAACATGCGACTCTGTCTTTTCAAGCCTTTTTTTGCTAAGCCAAATTATGCCATTTATATTTCATTTCAAATTTGTTAATTAAACTTACAATTAGAATTGACTACAATGTTACCTTTACATTGTTTATTATATAACTTTGCATAGTTGCTGTATGTTACATGTGTTTTAATGAATTTGTATACCTACTTTATGGCATTTTTACAACTCTTGCAATATTGATTGTAATATATAATTAGTCTAATATGCTATAATTAATGCACTTATTTGGGTTAGCAAGAAAATGGCTGAATGAAACATACATAACTATCCTTTAATGTTCCAAGGCTATCTTCGCGTTCACAATTATTTTTCAATTATCCTACCCCTAAATCTAATTCTCTCTTAAATTCGCCAATTTTACTTATGTCCTCTAACTTTAACTTAATTAATAATGAAATAGACATTCACAACACTTCACCTAATCAAATAATTTCCATCTGCACAAGTTAATCTTTTTATTTTCTTTCAAATATCTCATTATTTTCTGTTTATAAATATTATTGTTACATTCTGCATTATATGAAATTTTATCTTAGCATTTTATGTTACTAACTATATATTGTAATTTTGTATATATTTTAATTGTTATTCATTATGTCAAATAATTGTATTTTTGAGTCCTCTTGGAGAAATCTGTGGGCTATATATTTAAATAAATAAATAAATAAATAAATAAATACCTACTTCATTCCGTTAAAGGGAGCAATAATTCTAATGACCATTGCATTTTATACTTTGATGAGAAACTGAATAATAATTCTTGTTTTTTTTTATTATGATGGGAATAAACTAATTATAAAATGTCCTGTGGCATAAAAATTTAATTGAATTACATTTCTAACGTCATTAAATTTTAGTTTGAGTTTTAACATCTGGAGCATTTCAATTATAGAATCACTTTGGATAAAATTGCTTTTGTCGCACAAAAATGCATTTAAGTATATCAACTCCCTTTGTTGCTAATATATTTTAATTATGAGCCTAAAAAAGAAACTAAGAAATTCGTTCATTTTGATAGGAATTAAAAAATTGCAAAATAAATCATTTTGAAAACAAATTTGCTTTTGTCCCAAAAAATGCATTTAAGTAACCAACATTTTTGAAGCTATATTTTAACTAATTATGAGCCACTACCAGTGGTGTTGTGCTAATATTTTTTTTGCCGGAACGCTAAAATTTAAAATCCGGTTCATAAACCGGTTCAAAAAATTTGATATATTTCGATAAGAACTCACAAATCTAATATATTGACTTTTTATTTAACTTTTTAATTAACTATTATACACAGCTAGTCTATACATTAAATTGTACAAGTATGAGGGAATCATTGAGTACATAATTTATATTCTTCAATGACATTAATCATATTTATTCTGGTATTATTTGTATTCATTAATACCTACATGTATTTATTATGATATAAACGTACTCAAGATTTATTACAATACTTTATAAGACTTATCTTAGTAATATGATAGATAATCTATTACCTATCATACTATACTATTATATATTATTGTATATCATATATAGATATCTATTATCTATCATACCGTGAGATACCTATACCGTCATTAACTTATTATATACCTACAGACCTTTTACTTCTTACTTTATATATTCACCTATATTATGTAGGTTTACCTTACGCCCTATGTATTATCTCTACCTATCTATTGCCTATACCGGGAATTGAACCCGGGACCTCCGCGTGGAGGTCGCGCACCTTAGCCACTACCCTATCGTGTACCCCCACTAATAATATAATATGGGACGCACTGTTGTTTCCGCGGGTCATTTTCTAATTAATTAGGTAATTAATACTAAGGTGGCGCGACGACACGCGAAAAAAGACGGTTGATTGTAGCGTTACGGTGGTGTAGTGGATAAGGTCGTCGCGTGCCACGCGGCGGACCCGGGTTCGAATCTCGGTAGGGTTAATGTAGCGTGTAAGGGAAATTATAGGTAATAGGATATATAGTAGATATAGGTTAGGTGTATTCGGTATACAATGTAGGGATTTGAGAGTATATAATGAAATATAGCGTATGGTACAGATGTAAGGCGTGTAGTATAGAATGCAACGTATAGGCACACGTAAGGCTATAAAAATACATGAATAGAAACCTATGATGTAGATGTTAGCGTATAAGAAATGCGAATGAATGTAAGATTTAATTTATAAATATTATTTTTTCTATAAGAAGTTCATACACCTCAATTTGTTACTAAATTAAAAACGACTTTGATAAAACCAGTGGTTTTGTGCTAATATTTTTTGCCGGAACGCTAAAATTTAAAATTCTAAAACCGATTTTCATGTTTTTTCCAGTTCCGTTCGAAAAGGAAAGAAACAAAAATTATTACAAAACCCATTTTGTGCACATATATGTATGTTTATTACAATAATAACATTTAATAAAAATTAGTTGAATAATAACGTATAAAATTTACTTATTAAATCATTTTCTGTATGTAGCGATGTTTTTATATTTTTTCTTGCCGGAACGCGTTCCGGCTCAAAAATGATTTGCCGGAACGACGTTCCGGCTCGACAACACCACTGGCCACTACTAAAATCAGCAGCATTTGATTATACCTTACTATATTTTTATTACCCTTGTTTCTATGTTTGTAAAGTATTACAATATTAAATTATAAACTTTTTTGTTATATTTTTAATTAAGTCCATCATACTAGGGCGTTCAGTAATTGTGTTCACGTTTCTGTATGACTATTTTTGAATGAATGGCAACCCAGTAGTTGGCCAATAATGAATTATACTCGAAGTACTTGTTGACATTTTTTTTATATGCAGCTATATCAATGGAGGTGATTTTCACTTCAGATTATATTTGAAATCTATAACCTCAAGTGAAATTTGACATCAAAGCTAGGTGATGTCGGGACTTGGCCGTAGCTGGGATCGAACCTGTGAACCCGGGACTAGTTTAGACATAAATTACAGTTTTATTGAATGAATGTGAATATTTTTTTTTTACTATATTTGTTACAACTGCTAAATAATTAACATCTAGTATACATCTCGTATACATGCATATTGTCTGAAATAAATACCTCTAGTTCGCAATATGTGTAGACTTTCAAGATAATAAAATTGATTTTTATATAAGTGATCATTATGTAACTATTTAGATATTGTTTAAACAATGCGATAATTTCAGGATGATATTTAAAACTTAGTTCGGTGCTATTCTTGAAAAATTAATTATGGTTTTATTTTTTTAATTATATTTTTTCATTTAAATTAAATTTTTCTGCATTAATACCTCTAGTTTGCAATATTTGTAGACTTTCAACATAATAAAATTCATTTTTATATAAGTGATTTTTATGCAACTATTTAGATATTATTTAAACAATACGATAATTTCAGGATAATATTTAAAAAAAAAACTTCGTTTGGTACTGTTCCTGGAAAATTAATATTAGTTTTATTATTATTTTAATTATCTTTTTTAATTAAATTATTCAGCATTAATAATGAAATTTTGAGAATTTAATCATATTCTAATTTTTATCTCATTCTAATGGCAGGTTTAGTTTTTTCACAATACGTTCTAATATCTAATGGGTGTAACATTTTTAAAACATATTAAAGATTTTTCAAATTTAAGTTTAATTGAAGTTCAAATAATTTTAATTAAAAAATGTATAACCAAGAAAAAACGATCAACGAGTAACAAAAACAGATGCTTTCTGTTCCTGTGGCAGAAAGATTGAATTGAATTACATTTGTCATTAAATTTTAGTTCGAGTTTTAAAATCTGGAGCATTTCAATTATATAATTCTAGAAATTCATATTACATATGTTCCGAAATATCTGTTAGCAGTTTGTTATGATACCGTTATTCCATAAATTAACACGCCAGCGTGACTGACACTGTCGTAAAATACATCTAGAAACTGACAAAATACACACATTTGGATTATTTTACTAGGCAGAAAACGTGAGTTTCCTACAAGTTGCACGTAGTAAGTTCACGACGTATTGTATTTCATGCAAGTACCTTCGTTTGTTATTGTTGGTGGTCATTGCGAGGAAGGTACCTTCGGGCACTCTTGCAGAAGATGCATAGTTGTTTTTTTCGTAGAACTTTATTGTGTAGTAAGCAATGAGAAATGAAATACTATAAGCAAAAAAATTGGTCTTTGAGTTACTCCAAGTCCGCATACTCATTTGTTTATGTCAGTGAGTACCAGCATGCGGGTTAGGACAAAATTTGACATATTTTTTTTTATAAACATTAAAGTTTTTTCTTTGTTGACAACAAGTACATTAGCCTGCTACACTAACTATACAACTAAACATTTCTGACTATGACTTAACATTTACAATATCTACACAGGTGATTATAAAATTCCTAATAAAAGTATATTAAAGTTTAGAGGTTTAAATTAATAGTGATACACAAATATATTAAATTTTGATTGTTTTTAAATAATCATTATCGACATATATTATTGGCCTATAGATTCAATATAATTTGCATATTTCTCCTTTTTGTAAATCACGCATTGGATTTTTTTTGTTAAAGTTTAGTATTAAACATTTAGTTGTTTCAATTGAATTTCACACCTTAATTTCAAATTAAAATAAAAAACTAGGTTTAAGTGGCATTTTGCCTCAAAACAAGTTGCTTGAACAATATCCGACATATGGAAAATATCGAATCGAATTAATCAAATATCTTAATCCATATTGATATGGAGCGATTTTAAACAATGATTGCAAAATGTTAAAATGCTTATTCAATAGTATTATATAAATATATTAAAATTAATAAAAGTACAATTATTCATAAAATTTTATTATGTTGATTTTAATTATTTTTTTTGGCTGTTGAAGCGGTTATTCAGAATACAAAATATCTAAAAATAAAATCATTCTCAACGTTTATTAACTTGAAAATAGCAAAATATGAATTGCAAACTACTGATATCCATATCAGCAATATGCCTATGGTTGTAACAAAATTTATAAATGTAAATAAAATTTATGAATTTTAATATTTAGCATCAGAAATTAATATATACAATAAACCAACAACAAATGTCTCGAAATACTTAAATGCATTTTTAAGCCCCAAAGGCATTTTTTTTTAATATTTTGTTTTTAAATTGGCTGTTATTGGCTTTCTAAGAAAAAGAATAACAAAACCGAATACAAACAAATATTCAATTTTTTAAATGTTTATTACAATTTATATTTATAGATCTATACAACAAACTTCCTTGGAAACACCTGGTGTTTCTGCACATATTCTCATACAAGTCCATATATACAATTTTTCTTTATAAACATCTTGTAGCAAAAGATTTATTATTATTTCAATTAATTTTTCACTGATGAAGTAGGTACACATGTTACAATGATCTTACAATTACATAAAATGTAATTTGATGTTTCAAAAAAAGTAATTAAATGCACAGTCTTCAATTTTTTATATCCATATTAATTACAATTTTTTGAAAAATATTAATACGTGTATTTTTGTAATAATCTATTTCAAAAATATATTTTTAATAGAATTCATGCAAGTTTTACGCTTTTACTGATAACTGTTCTTTCTATAGAATTATGACTAATTTGCGATTATTTTATAATCATAATACGTATGCTCGAGTTTGTTTATTTATTTTATCTAATGGCAATATGTCATGAAGTAATATTGGTAAAATAAAATTGAGATTTGAAATACATATTTGTATTTTGTTTAGACTTCAATACTTTTACTGGTAACAATATATAATAATTTTGCAATATTTAGCTTATAAAACTATTTGAATATTATAAGATAAAATAATTTTATGATATTTATAATGTTGAAATACGTTTTTATAATTAATTATCTCTGCATCTCTTAGATTATTGAAAGGTCAACGACGATTATTAAAAATATATATTTTATTTGATACATTGAAACGCGACTTTGGCGAATATAATTATATTAACTATTATCATTTACAGAATATTCGGTTTAAAAACTGTTGCAAAATTTATTTAAAGAAATAAAAAAATCCTATCTAAATAAGAAAATTATTGCACAATCATATGAAAATTTAGGAAATTAAAAGATGTCACCTTTGAAATCTAATTTTTTTTTAATCGCTCTCATCCCTGATTAATGTTTCTCGTTGACGGCAAACCTTAAATTATAAATTAATATATAGTTTTTTTTATTAATATATACTACAAGATGTCTTATAAAGACAATGTGTGATAGGGGTGATAGTGTACAATGAATTATTATTATTTATGAATTATTACAATGAATTATTTTTATAGGACTACCCAGTAGTAGACCTTATACCAATGGAATTATATTTCTTTGGGACATGATTGGAATTTGATTAAAATATTGTTTTTTTTTCTAATTCTTGGAATTTTAATTATTAATATATACTGAGCCTATAATAATTATTAGAATAATGTTGTCAACGTCCATTTGAAGTAATTTGAAATGCCTAAAATATATAATGATTAGCCCAAAATTAATAATGATCGAATTATAAATAAAGAAATCATAATAAAATTTATAGTAATAGTAGATATAGTATTTGTTTAAAATGTTGGTGAAAAATTAATCATATTGAATTTTTTATTAATAATATCATACTAAGCCAAAATTTTGTCAAATTCTATTATTAACTTCGCAAAAAAATCGAAAATGAAAATTTTTGCATTTCTTCGCGTTTTGAAGGTTTCTGAACATTTAGGCATGCATAGAAAAAATGGATGTATGTGTGTGTTACAATTACAATACAATTTTTCGTCCACGATTTCGGGCGTACGAATCAACCGATTTGAATAATTTAAAAAATTCGATTCCTATTGATAAGGAGACATGCTGATTAGTTTTTGGCATAGGTAGGTCTAGCCGTTTCGAAGATACGGGACAAAAAGTGCCAAAAACGGTAAATCAGTTTTTAAGAGAACGGAGCGTCCGATTTTAATAATTCAAAAGAGATTTTACTTGTATTGACAAGATGAAGAGCTGATTAAATTCTTGAGAAGGCAGGTCTAGCGGTTATGGACTCTCAATAAAAATAAATTAAAAAAATGTCATTTAGCGGTTAAAAGTGTTTATTGAGATTTTAATAATGTGTACACATTTTGTGTAAATTTTTTTGGGTTCCGTACCAAGATTTTCATTTACGGTACGGGAAGTTCCAGCAAGTTGCCTTAAGGCACGATGCCATGTACTACTAGTTTAATTTTTAATTTACTAAGCTCATGATATCATATTTGCCCAAAAATATTAAGCAATTATTTGCCTAATAATATTAAATCGTACCAAGTCCATAATATTTTATATTTGTCAAAATTTTATTATTTTCCTATTGGTATTATTCGAAAACAAACGTTCAGATCATTCAAGAGTAGGTTTTAAGAACGTTCGGTCATTTTATCTCTGGTAGTTCATCATGCGTGCTGTACGCCGACGGGTCGACTGTTCGGTGCCGCTCGTTCTTCTCCGCTCTGACGAGACCGCAGCCGGTACGGGCATTTGAACCAAACCATTTCGTTGAAATTAACTACATTGCAAGGCTCCGCTTCTTATTTTATGTAATTTTTATCAAATTTAACTTAAATAAAATTTAAATTTTAATGATATTAATTTATCATGAACTTTATGACACGTGCAAACAGTGTTTGTTAAGTAATTAGTTAAGACTTGTTTATTAAGTGGTACAAAGTGCATTGTTTATCCTATCCTGGATAGTTGGAATTGTCTGGAGTGATTCTTATTAGAAGTGATTATAATAAGTGAATTTTAACTGGTTTATGAATTGATGATAACTGTGGTTTTGTGTGACTTTTTATGTTGTGATGTACCGGATTTACCAATATGAAGACTTCTATAGATACCGTTCAGAATGGTGTCGTACTGATAAAATGTAAGTTAATTTTATTTAATTTAATAGTGTGTTTTTAATCTAACGAGTTCTGTGTGCATCTGGCTGAAACATTTTCGTTATTGAGTAGTCTGTAATTAGGATTCGTTTGTGTTGATTCACATCAGTGCTTTCAAACATTTTTTATATTGGTTGTGTATATTGGTTATGTGACCTCTACGTACACTTCTTTATATAACGTTTATGTATATTTTAAGTTACATATATACATTTCTTTAACGTAAACATGATATATACTTTTGCTGTCATTTTATTTCAATATTAAGTGTGAGAAACACTCATACCCACTCAAATATGAAATATGTAAATATATGTATGTATGTATATGTATGTATCAGCATACATATATACATAATATCCGTATGTATAAAGGTATAAAGATCGGTCAAGCCGTTTCAGGGGAGTATTGTCACTAACTTCATGACACGAATACGTACATACATACATACATAAATTTATACATAATATAATTATGTACTTATGTATGTACGTATTCGTGTCATTATGTTAGTGACAATACTCCCCTGAAACGGCTTGACCGATCTTTATACATACATACATACATACATAATATATTTATGTATTTATGTATGTATGTATGTATTCGTGTCATGATGTTTGAGACAATACTCCTCTGAAACAGCTTGACCGATTTTTATAAAATTTTATAATCACGTTCAATATGGCTGAGAATCGAGCAATATCTATTTTACATGCTTCCAATCGTATGTATGTATGTATATGTATGTATCATGCATACATATACACATACATAATATATTTATTTATGTATATGTATGTATGTATCATACATACATACATATATACATAATATATTTATGTATGTATGCATTCGTGCCATGATGTTTGAGACAATACTCCTTTGAAACGGCTTGACCGATCTTTATGAAATTTTTAATCACGTTCAGCATGACTAAGAATCAGATACTACCTATTTTACGTGCCTCCAATCGTAAGTGGTAAGGGTTGTCCACGACTAGATTTTTTTTTAGATTTTCGACCATATTTCTATATTTTATTTTTTTAACTTGTAATTAAGACATATACAGCCCTAAATTTTTACCGTCCTATCAAAAACCCCTATTTCGTTAAAATGGATTTTAGTAATGGAGTAATTTTTTATCCTGCGAGCAATTGCAATGAATATTTTTGACTTAATTTTAGTTCAGATTTTCTTTTAAATTCATGAAAAGGCTCTAATTTTGCTTAAAAACAACTTATTATTCAGGGTAGTCCAAACCTAATACATTTATAAATATTTGGGGTTATTTTGGTTTTCAAATGCGGAATTAAAAAATACATACAACTATAATGTACTGTCCTACCACAAATCCCTATTTCATTATAGCCATTTTTAGTTTATTTTGATATGATAAAATTTTTTAGTCTAATTATTATGATATGATATGGTCAATCTAATACATAAAACCCTTGATTATCCAATGTGCCAATTCAATTTAAATGGAATTAGTTTTAAATTGGCACTTGCAATGACTTAATATGAAACATGTATTGTAGTAGGTAAACCATCTATTTAATTTGTGTTGGCCGCCTCTTTCACTTGTATACCACTCATTTCTACATTCACAATCAGTTTATTTTTATACTAAAAATTTTCTAGAAATATTTTTTAAGGCTAAACAATGTTTGCAAGGCCAGCCATTATATATATATATATATATATATATAATGTGCTTTCAAACATTTTTTTACTCATGTGTATACTTTTTTATGTAACGTATATGTATACTTTTTATATAACGTTAATGTATTTTAAGTTGCGTTACATTTCTTTAACATATACATGATATTTACTTTTTTCTGTTTTATTTTAATATTAAGTGTGAGAAATGCTCACTTAAATTATATAAATATATCGAGTATTTTTTATACTAAACTCACGTGATTTTCTAACCTAAAATGGTATAATTTTTGGTTCAAATTGTTAGTTGTTTTTTGAAATTACTTGTTTAGTGTGTATTTTCCTTGTTGAAAGATAATACACATTTTGTTCTCGAAATTTCAACTAAATTTATATTTTATTTAGACGCATTGGCTATTAAATAATTAATGTTTCAACGTCTAACAAGAAAATCTTTATATATTGTTTAAAAATAATTTAATTACTTCAAATTGCATTTGTATGAGGTCTTTATTATAATTCTATTTTTAAAAATTAGTGATGCTCCGACTTAAATACATATTACCACATTTTTATTATTATTTACATATATCGACGATTCTTCATATGTAATATCTGTAAATAATCATGCGTCACATAATTTCCCGAATTATTTGTAGTCCCCATGGTCTCAAAATTAATATTTGGCACCGTCAAACTTTTTCTTCCAAGATCAAGGTGAAATGAGATCAATTCGATATTTCATATAGAATAATACAATTATGTTATTTTATTCATATAGAATAATACAGTTATTATATTTTAGAATATTTTGCAATGCTAAAAACATAGTAGTTCTTGCTTGTACTGTTGCAGAAATTGTATTAAATCAGGATCGTTTTTTGAACATATAAAGAATGGGCTAGTTAAAATTTTAACCCAATTTGAAATATGTGAACAGACATTACTATTTTATTTCAGTCGATTAGAGTTTATTTTGATTCAAGGTGATATTTTCCAGATATTTTAAATATTTTTTTTTGTCAATCAAAATTGTATTAGTCTTAAGCAAAATTATTGAGAATACAAAATATAAAATTAGAACTAAATGCAGAAAATATTAACATGAAGCTAAAATAAAAACGTAAATCTAAATAATGAACATAATATTAAGTGAATAAAAAAAAAACAGATAATAATGTTTTTTCATATATTTTTTCAGAAACAAATTTCTTCAGTTTAAATGGCTCTTCTACTTTAAATAGCCTACTCTGTATTGTATTATTGCGTATTGCAATTTGTGATTGTTGTAATTTTTTGTTAGATGTTTAATTAAAATTTTCATATTTTTGTCTATACAACGTAATGTGATATTATGTTGTTTTGTTTAGTCAAAATTTGATGTTAATATTTATCTTTTATGCGATTGTTATTGACTTTTCTGTTCCTGTTGTATGTTTGCGAAGCTTTCGACCATGCCTTGCGTTTTCTCTGCACCTGAACGGCGTCTTACACCTGGCGCTGCGTGATCCCTACCCTAAGCCAATTATTTTAAAATATATACCTACTACAAAATTTACATCACGAAACATCACCAAATATTACCATTATTCACCAATTTTCAAGTATTTTTATTAAATTCAGGAATGTTATTAGATCATTTTACTTTTCATAGGATTTCCGGACACATACCTCTATTGTGAAACGAAATAAAATCCGTTCATTGTCCGATGCGCGCGAATAATAATGCGTACCACGTTGGATTTGTGATTGAAATGCTGATTATTTTATTTGTCTGCGGTTGTTCTCGTTGAGGTTATTATACTAACTAAGGCTATAAAAATTCCTGGTCAACTATTAATTTTGTTATATATAATAGAACAAAAAAGTATCTATTTGGACATCTATTTAATTACTAAAAAACTAACTAAAAGTTATGTTCAACATTTGTTTTAAGAAAAATGTGTTTATTTACAACAACGATCAGAACAACGTGTTTTATAAGCGGTTATTCTGACTTGCATCTTAATCTAGATACATGGTTCTGAAAAAGGCAACCCAGTGGTTCACCGCTCTAATTACCGTGTTAATTACATATATTAGATATTTAGATATGTATATTTAATAATTTGGCGTATTTTTAATTAATATCGTAGGCCCTTTGAGTGTATCTTCGACCTACTTTCATAAAGTACAAATTTTCAAATAATTAAAAAAAAACTTAATAACCATATATAGTTAACAAGTAACGTGTATACCAACAAATATTCGAAGAAAATATTTATAGGAAAAAATAGCAATAATCTGGAGTTGCCACTACAACTATCTATCTATAATTTTAACTTACAATCTTGTTAGTTTTATCTTTTAATAATTGGATGGATTTGTGATTAATTCTTCTTGTTATATTATTATTTATCTTTCATCATCAAAAACATATTAAAATAATTAAAATCCGGAAATATAAAATAGTTTTATTTTTTTATTAAATATTTATGGCGATAATAATAATAGCAGGCATGATACTGGTCATTTACCTGTCCATCATAATTAAGTTGTGTGTTTTTTTTAATATCTGCACCTATTTCTGTATAGAACATCAGCAAATTTTTGTTTGTACTTAGAATGTCTCTAGATATATGACCTTTGGATATAAAAATTGTGGTAATTATTCTATTTTTTACCCACTTAAAATAACTATTTTTAAACTAAAGTAATAAGATTAAGATTTAAAATAATGTTTTTCATTGAAAAGGTTTATTACAGTTTATTATTAAAATATGAGTTTATTACTCATGGGAATTATACAATGTTTATAAATATTTTTATACATTTTATCTTAATAATCTGTATATAAATTATGTGAGAAAAAAAGGAAAAGTTTAATTTTCACATTTGGAAAAACTATTATCTATATTTAATATGCTACTTTTCCATTTTTTAGAATAATTTTATTTCGAATCAGAGTTCTATGAACTGTTATGATGACACTTTTTTAAATATAGTAGAATCTCACTAATCTGACACTCCGATAGATCGACTAATTTGACTCGACCACTAATCCGACACTCTCCCGTAACAATACGCATTTTTTTGGAAATCTTTGAATTTTTTTTCGCTAATTCCAATATAATATATTAAAAATTAATATTCTTTTTCATTATCGTACCCTCTGGTTTTAGTTTCAGATTAGTCAGGTACTGCATTTACATTTTTGAAAGTTGCCAAAGGATGGTCTATCTATGTTTGATATATTTTTATTATTAGAATATCTATTATACTGATGACTTTTTAATTTGACGCATCAATTAAAATATTTCGTTTAATTCTGGTCTAACATCCTTTCAGCTTAACTTACTATTCAATGATCTTTGTTTTGGTTCAGTTCATAGTATTTCATAATATGAATCCTTTCATGTGAAACATCCAATGTCTACTAGCAACGAGTCGTCATAAATTATGCAAATGATTGAGTCATCTCCCACATATCTTTCTAATCCTGCACAACATTTATGAGATATGTGATAAATACTCCCGCGTCTGTTATGACTTCCAACGGCTTTGGAGTTGTTGACGGTGCGCGTGTGCGCGAGGGTCGGTTATATTTAACCCGGTTTATAAATATAAACACCCTGAGAATTCTATCTGTTGGTTAGACTCTTTTTGTGCTTAAAATTTTGATCGTGGCATGATAGAAGGAATAAAATTCTAGTGAATTTGGCATTTCGACTTTTTTTTTAATTTTATTTTCAAGAGCACTCAGAATACATGACAATTCTATGAGCTATTTGACTTATGGGGGGAAGTCCATATAGACGCATGAAAATAGGTCATATTTTAAAAATATTTTTAAACGTGATGGAATAATTTTATTGTTTTTAAACTTTGACATAACTTTATTTAACCCTTTTAGAATACAAAAAAATATTTAAAAAAAAAAAATTATTTCAAAATGGCGGCTCAGCATAACTTTTTGTGGACTGCCTCTGACGCGAGGTCCAAAACTGCTGCATTTCTCACTCATCAACCGTCGATCTGAAAAAAAATTTTTTTAATGATTTCTTTTGAGAACATATCAATGGGAAGGATAAACCTATAAAATTGAAAAAAAAGTATAAAAGTCAATGAAAAACAAGCCTTTGAAAAAAAAATCTGAATTTTTGGCTATTTTTTTGACATTTTGGGCTCTAGAAAATACTTTATAAACGCGAAAGATCTAAGGATTTAGGTTTATCCTTCCGATAATAATATAAAGAAAGGCCTCACCCAATTTCAGACAAATCGATACATAACTTTTTGAGCTACAACAGCAGCAGTTTTTGAAAACACAGTTTTGAGATAATCGCGTTTAAAGATTTAGTAAAGGAAAATGACCAGTATTAGTTACTTACCGATTAATCTGCAATATCAGGTCCATACAATAGTCCTTCCTTATCTTCAAAAAGCTGATTATCTGTAAGTTGTTGTTGTTTGTGAGCTGTACCAGCATCTTTTATTTGTGAAAGGCTGCTACGATCCTAACAAGTTATTCGCGCCTCATCAGTATTATCAGCATATGCTTTAGCATAAGTACCAACAGTCAAATTCAGAAGGTTCATTATTCTTAATATTGAACTAAAACCTTCAATTAATATCCTAGCTGCAATATATGGTGAAATTTCAACTACCCTTAGACCACAATGTGGGTGTTTTGGTGATAATCCGACTATAGTCGCCAAACTGTCGCGTTGAAACTTTTATTCGCGTTCTGCGTATGATCATCAAGGCATCGTTCAAGTAAATCATCTTTGGACAAATCTTCATAAATTGGTGAAAGATGATGTTTCATTTCTTCACCAAGTAATGGAGCTAAATCTACGTCTAGATGATCTTGACCACTGGCACTTTCATTATGACTTGTACTGGCGTCAATTTTTTCACCTGCTTTATCAGTAAACTGATTGCCCTGATAACGTCTTTTTTAGTGTTATTTTGTGCAATATTACTTCATTACTTCGCTTACCTTTTAGATAATTCGGCATTTTTACGTATTGAAATGAACTGAACACTACGAATTTTCCAGCTAAACTAACTATATTTCTCGACTAACTTTTGTTCGTATACCAATATTACACATGTACTAAGGTACATAGAAGTCTTCCGGTTGTAGGCCAAAAGAAGTATTTCTAGTTATTATAATGAAAGAGACCTTTTTCACTCAAAATTTAACAATACGCTTGATCGCTTGACAATGCGCACTCCGGCCCGCTCCGTTATGTTAGCTATAACTTTGTTAATATAAGAGATTTTTTTTGTCGACTCGTTAATATACGCTCAACATACTATACTTGCAGATTATCGAAAAAAAAAAATTAATTTTTTGAAAATGTTATATGGACTTCCCCCCTTATGTTCACTATTCACTCGCACACATACACACACACTTTCAAACACACATATAAATTAATCTGATAAATATTATATAGTTAGCTAGAGAATCACTTCAATAAGTGATTCTACTATGCTGTTCATATAAAGTTGTGGTAGTTCTAAGGTTCCTCCATATTATCTTTGGGCAGCTTCTTCTTCAGTCTTCTTGAAGTTGGTATCTCAAGAAGCTGAGTGACTTTAGATTTTGTATGATGTTCTAGTTTATGAAAATGTTTGACACTGTTGATTTGTATAATTATGTTTATAAATTCAATATGAAGATCGTCGTGTAAGGTTTTATTGCTAACAAACCACGGAGCATCAGTAATCTGTCTTTGCTCGCACAGCCCCACAATTCTATGCCATAAGTCCATATTGGTTTTATCACTACCTTGTAAATTAGAAGTTTGTCAATAGATAGAATTGACTTGAATCGACTAATTGCAAAATGGGTTTCTATAAATTTATAAGTTGATCGTTGTAGATGTCTAGTAACAAAATTTCATGTTAATTTAATTTGTTAGGCAATACAATGTTTTTTATATATGAAAATAGATTATTCAATACAGAACCCTTTGTTCAGAGCCAACTGGCTTATTTGGAAGTTATAAGGCAAAAAGTTTCTGATATCATTTTTATTATTATTCTCTTAAGCTTGGTAATTGGTCGATTAGCCACCACTGGTTACTGGTTTGATCACAAACTAAGCCATCAAGCATTATTAATGTCAGATTGTCACTTGACGTTATAGATCTCAAATTTGATTGAAGAGAAAATATATACACATGATATATCAGGAGAAAATACTACTGGAAATTGATGAAGTTTTGATTGCCAAAAAGCTATTAATCTAATCTAATCTAATCAAATAAGAGAATGGAGAACCATAGGGTTCTTCTCGAAATACTAGGTTAGGAAAAGTGCGCCACAGCAGTTTATAGATAGTATAAACATAATTGTGACACCTCTGTTTTATGTAATGTTCTATTATAACGTAATTCTTTAAACTTGACATTATTAAAAAAAAACAATGCAGTATCCAATCCGTTTGTGATGCGTTTATTGATAGTTATATTTCCAATAGTGATGGTATATATACGCAAATAGCTCATAAAATTATATTTAGATCTATCAAAGATCAGTTATCAAAACTTCAAACATCGACTTAATTCACATTGATGAAGTATACTAATTATTTTGAAATCATATATTTCAAGGCCGGGAGTATGTTCACGACAAATCAAAGCATCCCATATGATATAAAAACTAAAGAAATCTAATAAAAAATCATCACAAATAAAATTAATCAATACAATACATTTAACCTTTTGAGTATATTGTAAATTCAAATACAATTTGTCGTTATATTAAAAATAAACACGTAATTAACATTACAATTAAAGTGTTTTACAACAAACTATTGGTAAAAAAATCCAGTAAAAAATGAGAAATTCAATGATTTGTCGCAGCTTGATATTTTTAAATAATCTTATATCACTACTATTTGATATCAAGCAGCCCGGAGGCACGAACAAGCTCATCAAATCAAATTTTCAGTAATGTTTTGTTGATTAAATTACTAATCAACTTACTATTAACTATTAATATACCAACCCTTGACATCCACATGACGTGCAGTGTGTATGGATGTCGTCCATTGAAGACTTTGAATTCACTTCTTTACTATTTTATTCATATTATGTACTTAACCCAGAAATGTAAATTTTTAACAATACACGTCAAATGTCTTGCATCCTTATAATCTAAATCATATATTTAAGTAAATATTTCATTGTTAGTTAAAACAACACATGCTGTGAATCAACACATTCACTTCATGCTGTGAATTTTGGCGCCCAATGACTTTTAGCTTCGGAATGCCGTTTCTGTTTCAATTCATGTCTGTTTGCTTTAATACATCACATTTCACGAACATGCAATTTTTATGACGTCCGCTGCTCTGACTGTTAAAACAACTGTTTTACTTCACGGTTTAGGTTAAGGATACACACGTGCTTATTCTTCTCGGTTCACTGGATGCATAAACTATGCATCCGTTTCGATATTGGGGTTAATTGTAGAATACATGTAGAAGATATTTATTATTTTATAGGTAAATGATTTTCCGTGATATATTGGTAATTTCATATTGAAGTTGTCATTGAATTTTTTACATCAATTTTTCATCTTTAATTTCATAAATTTAGCTCTTGGTGCTAAGTATTGAGTTTATATATTGTTACCTATATTATTACTTTATATCAGGATGACTCTATAAAACTAGTTATATTTATTAACAACATTTAATAAACATACACAACAATATTTCAGATTATACATGTAATCCGCCATTAACGTACCACAACGTGTACATATCCAACTTCATATCATGACAACAATTGCTAACTTCATACTAGTTGTCTTCGAGGCAACTGATTATTTAAATTTTAAATACATATTTCTCACCTTGTATTATTAAAGTACAATAATAAAAAGAACGAACTAGTAAATAAAATTGACAGTTATTCCTCGATATGACATTATTTTTATTTCATAAGAACTGGGATAAGATAGGACTCTTATCATAGGAGGCACTAGTACATGAAATTTTATATTTTCTATATATTTCGTTTTTTTTTCTTATAAATTACAATCTGTCTAAATAGAAAGACATTGAGTAATTAGTTTGACAAATAACATATTAAATTTTAAAAAGAAAACTCAGTGATCCACCTTTTATTAGTGTACTAAATTATATTTTAATTTTGGTATAATACCATATGTTTCGTGTGTTTAATTTGATATTTTTCTAACATTTGTTACAAATGTATTTTCTAAAATAATTGAATAGTACAAAATAAAATCATGGTATGCGAATTATCCACGAATATTTTTTCAAATTATTGTTTATGTAAATCAGAAGAGATGAGAAGCTAACCAAACGATACAACAAATTTTTAAGAAACATTTTTCACAAATACTTTTAGAACGTCAGCTTTAATGATAAAATTTTATTTTCATTTACAAAAGTGAGCTAAATTATGTAAATTTATTTTAATTTGCGTTGTGTTTCTGTATGGTTTTCTAATCAATCTATTTTTTTATGGCCATCGACAACTATTTCTTCCAAAAAATAATGCTGTGAGAAAATTCATAAGGAGTGCGTTCTGCACAATATTCAATTTTTTTTAATGTACTTTTTCATTGATATTTTTATTATTATATTTTATTATTTATTACTCGTTATTTTTTAAAACTGAATTGAAGTTAGAGTTAATTTACAGATTATTATTACCAGTTGTTCAGTTCAATTTTTAACAAAATTAAATCTTAGAAATCCCTTAAATAATTTTGAATTTGGAATATTACTAAAATTTTACTGTTTAGCAAAACAAGTTTTACAAAAATCGAAATAACTCTTAATTCAATCAATTCTGTTCAATACAATTTTTAACTAAATTAATTTGTAGAAAACACTTAGATAATTTTTAATTCGCAATATTGCTAAAACTTTACTGTGTCGAAAAACAAGTTTGACAAAAATATAAATATCTCTTAATTCAATCAATAACTAAATGGATATTAATTTCTGAATCATCAACTAGTTTGATACAGTTGACCAGTTAAGTCTGAAATATTTCAAAGTGATCTGGGTGAAATATTTGAGAAATCATACTTTTAACAGTATATTTTATTTTTGTTTGATTAAATTATTTTAGTAATGAATTAAACTCAAATTATTATTGAATTATTTTAATTAGACACTCATTCTGATACTATAGTGCTGTTCATACAATAAATTCACTTAACTAACAGTGTCGAATCTCACAGTAATATAATTACCATTAACTAACACTTAAAAATGTAAATTGCCATTACAGAAAGTTAGTGTTTATTAATTAGATATAAAAATATTCTACGAGAGCCTTACCATTGTTTTCTTACAATACTAGAGTCGTAAAATGTAGGAAGTGGTAACAATTCTTCTTGCGACATGCTAGATATATTTTTTATTATCTTCTTCCTAGATCGAATATATACACGTGTAATTCTGGACGACGATAGGGTTTATTTGGAATTGTATTTTAATTTGCATGTGATGATTATTGAATTGATAATTGAGCAATTAAATCATAACATGCGCAATTTAATTGATCATCTATAAAACAAAAGTTTTATAGTTATATATTATATCATGGTTAGAAATAGAAATAAACTGGATAACATAGCAGATCGAATATAGAATTCTTGGTTCTAATTCACATTTGTTATTTTTTGAAAATTGTAATTTCATGTATGATACATGCCATAAAATTTTATTAAAACAAAAGCGCTATTTTTCCAGAAATGTTTCATAATCGGGTGTTGAATTGAATTTTCAACCAAATTCAGTTAATATTAGTATACGCATAGTGATATTGAGGTTACATGATATTTTTTAATTCATTTATTCATCAAATTTATACTGCATGGCTTCAAAAACCTTTCTAAAAACGTGTTAAGAGTTTTAGGTTAAATTAAAAACACAAAGGCCTAATAATCAGTTTGATTGAACTAAACTTTTACCTGCAAAAACACTTAGAGGTATTTTGAAATAAATTAATTTTCATTGTCATTCATGCTTTATTTGTGCAGTTTTGAAAGTGATTGGAGTCACAAAATTCAATATTCATAAACAGTGATGGGAAAAAAAATCATCAAATATTCTAAGAAAATTCGATAAAAATCAAAGACATTAGATCAATTTTTCTATTTTCCAGTTAACTCAGTTTATTTTGTATTATTTACCGAATGTACATTGAAAGCGCATTGAATTTTTAATAACACCTTTGTATTATACAATCCAACTAGCAATTTTTTAGGCGTCATAAATTCCAATCAAATAATTTTAATTATTGCCTGCACCATAATCAATCATATTAATGACCATTTATACGTTAAAATCTATTATTAACAATAACGTTATCGTCTAATAATACTTCGTCATTAATTACTTTTCAGTAGTATAAGTGCATCTCGAGTGCATTAGAAAATATTTTCATAAACAATATAATTCAACGGTGTTTGTTTGAGCCAATCAATTGTTTGTTATCGAATTTATTAATAATAATTTGAGTTTATTAATTACAAATTTAGATAAACGATGTTTTGTTTTTTAAATGTCTTTAGATAGCGAAATTAAATTAGAAATATGCTCTTGCTCACAAGGACAAGACTTCTACTTTTTTATCATGCAGTTTCAATGACAGTGAACCTTGTGATCAACTTTTTTTCAATGATATATTTTATTGCAAAAAATCATGACAATTTTTTCTAGTTGAATGAATTTGTTTCTTAAAGATTTTTTACACTATGCTTTATTTCAACATAGTTCATGGTGTTAAATTCCAATCAAAATTTGCTAATTGGCTTATGAGATTTAATCTAAGAATGGATTTATAATTTTTCTCTCGCAACTTTTGCTAGGAAGGCATATTTTTTTGATCTTGTTTCACAAAACTTGTTATTGTTATGTAAGTTTTAATTGAGTTTTTTTAAATGGATTTTTGTAATACATATATACAAGTTCAAATGGAATCTAGTAAATGTACTGGATTTAATCTAGTGATTATCCCTTTCAAAGGGCCAAACTCGTATTTAACTTTGTTAGTTTTAATCTGATGCCATTCTGAGTCCTTCTGTTGGTCTTGCTAAGGGAGAAAATAGATGCTAGAGTATTTTTTTTGCTAATATTTTCCATATAAAAAATTGTCGATACAAATCTTGGTTTGGTCTCCATTACGAACAATCTGGTATCAAGGAAAACTGATCCAATTTTGATTGAATATATTAATCAAAATTATGTTTACCTTGAAATAGCCTCTTCCGGGAAAATCTACGTGATTTGAACTATTAAGAAATTTCAATAAATATTTACAAATATAAATGCACTGGAAACTTATCTTGATTCTAATAAATTACGAAACAAAATAATTTTTTTTAACTATAAAAAAATCTTATTAACAAATATTTTTGAGCACAAAATTAAATTTGAGATGATTCATATATTTTAAATCGTAAAACTCAAAATAAGCATTCCCTAACGTCATAGCAGCAGACATAAAATTCAACTAACTCACTTTATGGTTTTAACAATTAAGTTTTCTATCATTTAATATATCTTTATATCTTATATCTTACGACATGATTTATTATTAACTGTAATAACGTCACAGTTAGCAAAGTTTTAGAGTGACATAAAACAAACGTGACAGCATCAGAAGTTTCGACTTATTAAAATTTTAAAGAAGAATATAAAAATATATATCATAGAGCTTTGAAACCTATTTCGTTGTTATGAAAGGGCTTTGTTCTATAAATGGAGGAGAATGAAGAATTTTAGTTCCATAAATATTTATACTCGATTAAACAGACGGTTAACCAATGCGATAAGAAAAACGCTTCATAATAAAATGATTCTGTATTCAGAACAAGATCTTCATTTCAGAACAGTTTATCCATGTAACCCAATGCTTCGAGTTCTATTGAACATGTATTTCGAAACATATGATTCAGCATTTAGTGAATTTAATGTGTAAATCAAAATACATTTTACCATAATAATTTAATTAATAGAATATTAAAGTCGTCCATAAACATTGATGGAGGTCTGAAAGAAAATTGTTCATTATAAAATCATTGTGAAATTCATTCGGATAACGCTTATACTATTTCCACGAAAAGTATTTTTAGAGGATAATTCTCATATAAAATAGAAATGTTATAGCCCTTCATATAAATCTTCTTATAAATTGGTATCTTCATATAAATTGGTAGTAAAAACTATTGGTACTAAAACCTAACTTCACGCAGATGTTATCATTAAAAACTCTATGAAAACAATAGCTTTTTTCATAAGTCTTATGAACCCATAGATCCAAGATTTTGACTGGTTTTCTATTTTTCTCATAATAATGACATAAGATATAGTAGAAGATACAGAAAATATATTTCTGGTTGCTTTTTTCTGTAATTGAAAACCTGATATATATAAAGGTGAAAAGCCCTAAAATTAAAAGCCATAAATAACGTTGGAGTAAAAATATGAGCAATAATTTGTGAAAATAATTTCTTTGCTTATTGTTTATGAAAAAGGTATTTAAATTGTTTTACTGGATATCGTACTTTTTACAGAATTAGTTATAAATTACTATTAAATGAATGGAATTATATGATGGGTAAGATACATCATATATTCATACTCGTATATTCATATGTTTCTTTACCGAATCTTTGCCTGTAAATGTTCCCCGCTGGTATTGAGTT
>NW_020537324.1:19890147-19931540 GCF_003426905.1 Ctenocephalides felis | reverse complement strand
TAGATGAATACAACATCTGTAAGAAAGAACTTAGAACTTTTTCAGTTTTTAAAACTCCATTGAAATGGGACAAACACTTAATTTATAATTAATTACAGTTGATTTACTGAAAATATACTACTTGTTAGTAATTGTTTCATATTTTATTGCGGTTGAAGATATTGATGTCATAAATTACAAAACTAGAATTGTATGCAATACCATAATTATGATGACTAATAAACTATATTAAATATTTATCATAATATATCCACATTATACATTTGTTAATATATAATTGAACTTTTGCTTTAAATTTTATCGATATTTACTTTGCAAATAGTTAAATAGATTTATGCAGGAGAAATTGTTTTGAAAAAAAATCATGGTGTTTTAACTATAATTCTCATTTTACATATTTTATTTATTGCGTTTTGGTAACATTTATCGATTATTAATTTTTGTGGTAATTATTTAACATTTTAATTGTCAATAACCATGTCAGGCTAATAAGTTCTGCATGAGCTTCATACCTAATTTGGTAGAAGGAAAAAAAAGTTTTAGGACCATGTCAGTCATATATAAGTAACATAAAAAATAGTGTTTTTCCAGTAATTTTGCCAAATTTAAAAAAAAAAATTTTATACATTTTGAACTGAACTGAATATATTTATTATGATTATCATGGCGATTATTGTGTTAATTTGTTTATAAACCAATTAAGAATCTCTGAAATCTAGGCTATTAGAATTATTATATTGAATGATATAATATTACATAAATATAAACACTCTACGGTAGGGCAACAAATCATAGCTGGTACATGTATATAGATTTTTTTATTGAATTCTCATAAGTAATTGAGTAGTGTTTCATAAAGCTAATAGAGTAATATTGCATTCAAATCTGGGAAAAAATGATTTAATTAGTTAGTTGTTGGCCGTGTTTTTGAAACTTGTATAAGTGAATTTTCATTATCAATAACAAAAAATAACGCCTTGTGCTTTCGTTCTGATGATGATTTTGAAATTACTATTCAGCCTACGGGCATCCGATCAAGTCTTCTAGTTCATCCGGTGTCGGATTTCAAACAGATGTTGCCCAGAAGAGCAAAGCAAAGGCGCCATGGTATTTTCCACCTTTGGGCTCTTGTTCAAACATATAAGTAGCACCACTGTTGATCTATAAGTATTTACATCAAAGGGCAAGTTTTCATCACGTAGTACAATGAAAAACAACGAACCATTTTTGACACCATCTCATTGGGAGTTGTGTTTCAATTCTCGCAAGCATATATAGAGTTAGTTAAAAAAAATAATAATTAAAAATAGGCTGTTTCATATTTGAGTTTATTATAAATATTTATAATATTTGATCGGGTTTGAAATATTATTGAATATTTTGTAAAAAAGTTATATTTTGTAAATCCTTTCTGGTAAAATTAATCTCATCATATTCATTTAAGACATTATCGGTATTTGTCCGCATTTTTGTGAAAGACGGCTTCGTGTGATTCATAACTTAACATGCCCAACAACAGGCAACATATTTAATTTACTTATAGAATTAAGCAATAAAAACAACTTATTATCTAAATACTTACTTTTTTTTGAAGAGTGATCTGAACTTGAGAGTTCTTTAAGCGGTAATTTTTTGATTCTCATATGATTGGCCTATCTGTATTTAGTGTATTTTATTAACAAAAACTTGACTTCTCCAATAGCGATGGTTTTTAATTTGATAAATCAATGCAGAATAATGGCTTTGTTCACTTGAAAACTTTGTACCATCTATATTTTCAAGAAGAAACTGATGTCCTTACTGCTTGACATCAGACTGTCAGATTGGTGTCGAATCTGTAACCTTCTGGTTGGACAAAACTATAACTAAGTCACGAGCATACCCAAGTACTTTCTATTGAAGGCATTTTATAATTTAAATAACGATTGATATAAACTTCTTCATGAGAAATAAATCATACTACGTACTATCCAAAACTTACTGATATTGCATAGTTTGTTCTTTACACAATATCTTTTTAAAAATTGATGTTATTATTAATATTTTTGTTTATAATTCACCGTTTACCCAAAAAAATGGGATGACCAAATCCAATAATGCTTTTACTTCATATTCTACTCAAAAGAATATGCAACAAAATCATCATAAAGGTTTACGTAAAAAAATATATTTTAAAGCAAATTCCTCATTTCTTGTTTCAATTTCTTTTATGTTTAATTTAGCTCTACAACTTAAAGAGTTCTGTCAATTTCTCCATACATAAAAGAATTAAAAATATATATTAATATGTCTGCATATTGCATTTCTCGTGATATACTTTCTCAGCAACTATTCAAATCTTGCATTTTAATTGAGAATGCATGTCATGTGAATTGAAGTTTACAACTATTAAATATTTTTAGCGATATAGTACATCTATAATGTTAGATAATGATTTCCGCGATCACGAAGAAATATACCTGCTCTTTAATCAAGTCGGCATAAATTGCATTACATTGTTATACCGACAGCTACTTTCTCGATAGAAATCCATCTGATGATTTTTACTTTGTTTGCATTGGTAGATGATTATTAATCGATACTGAAGAATTATACGATTGCTTGATAAATGTTACATTTAATAAGTTAGTAAATTAAAAATCATACATATAAATCTTGAAATAAAATTCGATCCATCGGTGCTATAAAATAAGAAGACTTAAAATAGCGATTAGTCTATCTCAAAAATGATTTTTTTTTTGTGCTGTAAGGAATTGAATGAATTTTGTTCACATGTTATTTTATTTAGTTTTTGTTTTACTCTAACTTAGTTTATTATATAATTACTTACTTTTTAATTTAATTTATTTTGCTTTGTTTTTCAATATCTATACTTTTAAGTTATGTGTCCTTTGAAAAATCATGTAGATAAAACCTGCTTCCCCATAGTTCTAATAATTGAATTACTTAACCGAAATTGAGATTTAGATATTTAGATAAAATTTTCAACTCGAAAACAAAGTTTTAGCTTTCACTCAAATCTAAACATTGAATTTCAATTAAATTTTTTCAAACACATCAAAATTATCTGTAATTATATTATTTATAGTGCACTTCCTTTATATCCTAACATTGCTGCATATTACTCCAAATATTAATCAATTTATATAATTTACCCCATTTTCATAGAACTTTTTAGCGCATGAACTTTATAGCCGTGTTAAATTTCATTAAAAACGTCGAAACATTTTTTTTAAGAAACCTGATAAATTATTTTGAAATATTAAGCATCTGCTATAACAAAATACTGCTGTGACAAAATACTGATTACATATATCATGAACGTTGTCTATTACATTGTCGACATATGTCGACATTATTTAATTATTTAAATTAATGACAACATTTTTTACACAACTAGAAGAGTTTTTAGGATTGCTTGATGTAAAGAATCGATTTAGATAATAATTGATAAATTTCTATGGATAATGTACAAATCCTTCAACTTGAGATAGAAAGATTTTTGTGAAAACTGTTACCAAAAAGCAGTTTTGCTAATTCCAAAGAACGGATTGGCCAATCCTAAACGCGGCTCCTCCTTATCGAGTTTATTCCTATGGCTTTCAAATTTGTGAAATCGGTTCAGCCGTTTTCGATAAAATGTTGACGAAGTTAAAATTTTGACTTATCACAAAAGCGACGTATGGCACAAATTTTAATCATCTTAATATATATTTTTTCAAACTTTGATGAATTTATAAAATTAATCCATATGTCGTAGGTCGTAATATTTTAGTATGCTCTTTAAGACCATGGTATCTATCAACATACATAGTTTCATTAGAAATTATCTTATTATAAAATAGAATTTTACTACGTTTTCTCATATTTTACAATAATATGAGATTTTAAATAAAGATATATGAGCTGCCATAAAATAGACCAATGTTATTGCAAAGCTTTGTTACGTTCCAGTTTTCATAAAAAATGCTGCTAAATGCGATCAGGCGTTTTACACACACACACATTTCAAAGATCCAGTTATGATAACATCGTTTTTTGGCATTTGTGCGTTGTCTAGGTTGGTTTTTCTATCTAAAACGCCTGACTGCGCAGCAACCTCAGAGGATCTTGAAAGTTTTTAGTACCATTTTATATGAAAACTGAAAATGAACTGAAAATTGGTCTATTTACGGCAGAATCGGCCTCATAATTGTATAATTCTAGAATCTTAAGTAACATAAAATGTACAACAAATATTTCAGCCTAGGAGTGTTTATACAATTGATATTTATAACTTAATACAATATCCGTAGGAAATTCATGTTCCGTGGTTCATGTAATAAAGAGTTGATGAACTCAATTGCGTGTACAGTTACAAGAGCCTGTTTCCGTCCCCAAAGCTTTATAAATCTTTCAACGTCGACGTCAGTTTAGTTCACTCGGGGGTGTTTGTGATTTACCAGCTGTTTCTAGCACAATCGGACATATTACAGGCAATGTGTTTTCCGTTAACTGCTCTTCATTTTAATTTTCAGCGAAATGGCAGATGTAATGCATATCTCCACTTTAACTATGTTGACTCATAACAAAATGAAAAAACATTACTAGAGTTTGATTCTATTTCGCTAATTCAATTAGTCTGCATTGGCTGGAACAGTTTTGTATATAATCCTGGATGTTTGCCAAATAATTCACGACCCAATTCTTGTTACAAAATTTTAAAGCGAATTTGCTGTTTATTTTATATTAATTTTAGATATGTCTATGTATTCTTGAACCGTTGACTGATATTGTAAAGATTTATTAAATATTTTTGCAAGAAAGTTGTGAATTATTTGAATTTTTCCAATGAATCGTGTTTAAATTATTATAAACAGATTATAATTAATTTTTATGCGCATCGATGAAAAACAAGTTACTGCAAACATTGGAATATTTTATCAAATTATCAGTAGGTTATTTTCCTCTATTTGATTAGGTTTTGGCATGTTCGGGGTTGGAGGATGTTCAATTTTTTATTCTTTTTTTTTATTGCCGTAGGGTTATTTTGTTCCAATTTGTTCTCTAGTTCAAACAAAATAGAGTGCACTATATAAAACAACGTGGAACTTGTCATTGAAATAGTATCGGATTTCAAACTTCCGTCCACACCTATATTGCTCATTTGTATAATACAACGGTTTGGCCATATTACAATATTATGTCCTACGATCAATTTGTATCACATCTTCTATAGATTGAAATCCAGTATATATTTAAAAGTAAAAAAATTCATGAAAAAATGCTCGGATTATTGCATAAACAGCAAATTCATTTGATATGATCGTCTGATGAACCGATACAAAAATGAAGCAATTTCAAAGTACAAATTATAATATTTAGACAAGTTTTTTTTATTAAATACTTACATTTTATTTAAATATTTTAAACTATATTACAAATAAATTACTACCAGTCACGTTCTTCACACATCATGTCATGTCTTAATTCGTTTAATACTTGCGATGTATAATTGAAGCTTTATTTGGGCTCTATTTAATTACTTTCACATTTTGTTTCGAATTATCTATAATTATTCACTCTAATAATGCTTAATATTAGACTTCCAAAGATTTTTTTTAGATCAATTTATCAGAATTGATAGTCTACATTCAGTGTTAAATCAAATGTTCATAACGTAGAGAAATAAAAGTAAAAACTGCTTTCAATTATCTGTTTTTTGCAACAATAGCAGTAAAAAATACTGTAGATTCAATTTCTTTGCGAAATAGTTTTGGATTTATCTAATAATTTTCTAGTTAATTGGTTCATGCAATAATGAATAGTTCATAATTTAATTGTTTGTTATCAATAATGACTTCTTAGCTCAGCAATGTTTAATTTTTGATGCCCTTTTTAACAATTTTTTGCCTATGCCATTCCTTATAAATATTGTTTTCTCTAGGATATTCATTTAGTTATACTTATTACTTTTTATTATAATTACTTCCAATGGAAACTGTACCCAGATCTTTGTGAAGGCAGATTATCCATAAGCATTTTTGTCACAGATTTAGACGAAATATTCTTTTAAGGTGACCAAGGCAAAACCGGGATGGCAATTTTTAGTTACACTAATCCGGGAATGCTATTTAAGAATACAATCAAGAAAACAGTTTTTTTCATGTGACTCATTTTTTTTTAATAAGAATTTCGAATTTTTAGTAAGAATTTTATTATTCGATTATATGTAATACTTCATCTATGATATCTTTGTTTATCTTACATTCTTCGATCTATGTTTCTTTACTTTTGAGCCTTGTATAAAATTCTATTCAATTTTCGTCATAACTAATCTGAAAACAAATAGCACTTGTTCGTTTGTTTATTAATTTAGTATCATGATTTTTGTTATTAATTTTCGAAAAACCGGGACATTCTGGGACGAAAGATCTAAATCCGTGAATCTGTCACGTGATTGCTATTAGAAAACTCCGGGACACAAGGTGGAAATCCGGGACTGTCCCGGCCAAACTGTGATGGTCAACTTAGTACTTTTATTTTGTAACTTATAGAACCTCAAATACTTAATATCTTTAAGTATACTTGTAATTTATATTTGTAATTGGACCGTTTGCACGGTTATTCTTTTGTTAATTCGCTTATTTTTTATTCTGAAGCTTTACACTACATCTTCTCTGCATTCATTATATTCAATATCATGAAATTGTGTTAAACCTATAAAAAAGAAATATATGCTGATTAGAAGTATATATGTTTGTATAACAAAATAATATCTATTATATAAAAATAAGTCGGGTTTTCACGAAAAGAACGCACGAACCGATTTCGACGATTTTGCGTTCGTTGGAAAGGTCTCGGACTCCGTGAGGTTTATAACAAAGAAAATTGAAGAAAAATTTCAACAGAAAAGCGGAATTTTTTTTTTCACATACAGCGTCATCTCTGATACTTAGCATGTACTACAAACCAATATTTAAGTAGATGGTGCCGGTAGATACATTGTATTTCAGCTACTCATTTCCTTTTCAAACATAAAACAAAAAAAATTTCTTCATCTTTCTCATGAAACCATCTGGTGGAAAACGGAGTTCGCTGGGTTTGCCAGTTTACATATAAAAACATATGCCAATAACAAAATATAAAAAAATATAGAAAAATTGTAATTTTCAAATGTAAAGTATGTAAGTAAAGCATAGTGGATTCCTGTTAATGTTGAGAAGAGACTGCATAAAATATTTTTTAAAAATAAATTATTTCAAAAACAACTTTATAAATCTAAAATTTTAAATTTTAAATATATATTATAGCAAAACAATAAGGGTTGTTCTCAAATGATTACATAATTCTTGATTTATCCCCAAACAAATGTTTCTAAAATGTTTCTTGCGTGCGTTGAATTATGAGAATAACAATCTCTTTCGTATGTTTCGCGAACTGCCGGGCTTGCTTTATCGTGTACCTTGCCGAGCGGCTCGGCGGTTTGATCGCAGTTTATATTCAGCGCCATATCTCATCATGACATTAAAGTGTATTTTCTGAGTACCTGCACTTTCGAAGAACATTTGTTACAACACGCACGGTATAAAACGTGCCTAAAGACTAAATTATTGGATGCCGCCCTATTATTTGCGTTAACAGAATGTTACTTATAAAGTTATACCTACTTATGCCTAATGCCGGGGGTTCACTAACTGGCCTAGATAAATCAAATGTTCTAGTATCCTTAGATTTTTTTGGTGAGCTTAGAAGAAATCTACAATTTTATGCATTTATTATTTTATAACGATCAAAAGAGTAATTATATTCTATATGTCGCTATACAGGGATGTGCAAAAGAAAATTATGGAAATTAGGGGGGGGGGGAGCCAATTTTTGGGTAATAAAGCTATGCTATGTTAATGGTCTCCAAATAGCCCTTTAATCGTTTTTGCACAATATCAACTGCTAAAGCCTAACCTCCAAATGGTACAAATGTAAATCTGTAATATTAGTTCGACTTTACGCATGTTTTATCATAGCTGACAACAAATTGCTGCAGCTATTTTATCCGGGATTTGGCCCCTAGTTGGAATTAGTACAGGCATTTTATGAAGGCAAGTTACAAAAACTTGCTCGATATGTGCCAATAATCGATATAATCACAAATTGAGATTTATTAACTTTAAAATTTTGAGGAACTGTTGCAAATTATTAAATTTTGTACAGACTATTCTAAAATTTAATATAGAAACAAAATTCAATTGTATGATGTAACGATAACCTGGCAGAATTCAAGATGCTAATTTGATGATGTGTAGTAAATTACTTTTTCATTGCCAATATAATTTAATAATGAAATTTTTAAGTTCTACTCATATTACGGACAAAGAAATAATGATTATTTAAAGATTTTAATAATGATCTTATTAAATTGAGTACAAACAGTTAAATTTTACATTTTTCTATAGTGATTTTCCGCTAAAAATAGTTTGCGCTGAACATTCTGGAAAAATTGAGGAAGTACCGCATGATTACTTACATTTTGCTTGGCTCATCGGACTATGACGACATTGTATTAACGTAACTATGTCAATCTTAGTCTTTTTTGCAATACGTGTATTTATTATAATGAATACCTTTATTCTTATAGACTAAGAAAAAAGTATATCACAAACGTTCTTATTATTAGTTTGTTCAAAGAATTGTGAAGAAAGTATATTGAAACATGCAAATTGGATGAAATTTTCATCATTTTAATAGATTTTATAATATAATAGATTTTATAATATAGTATAATACACAATTCCTATATATGTGTAAATGTGTATAAATATACACACATTTTAGAAATTGTGGACTTCTATAATAATGAATATGTAATAATCATTTGATATAGCGAAAAGTTGATTAACAAAAAAGTATCCGTTTGAAAATAGCATCACTTATATAATTCTTATTTCTATTTTAGAAATTTTTCATAAAAATGTAACAGATTTTATAACATAGCATAATATACAAATTCTATATATGTGTAATACACACATTATAGAAATTGCGGACTTCTATAATAATAAACATGCAATAATCATTTGATATAGCGAAAAGTAAATTAACAAAAAAGTATCCGTTGGTAAATAGCATCACTTCTATAATTATTATTTCTATTTTGACTATGTTAGAAGATCAAAAGATCAACCATTGATTATTTATGTATATATTGCATAATTTAGAATTATATTAAACTTTTCTAAATTAATATTAATATACTTAATGAAACTAAAAAACGAAATGTTGATATATGGCCCTCTATGGCTCTGCGTAAAATAAATTTTTCTATATTTTACTATATAGTCATAGATTTTTGTGAGATAGTGCATAAATCTTGATTCTATAACGTAACTTTTGCTAGGATTTTCAACCAGGAATATCATTTTCATACACACTTTTTAGGCCACTATGACTGGGAAGTTACATAATTCATTAATACCAAAAGGGCAATTTATGGTAATCGCGAAAAAATCAAAAATGAAAATGTTTGCATATTTTTACGTTTCTAGGGGTCTGAATAATTTGACATACCTTAGAAAAAATTGATCTATGTGTGTATGTGTGTGTTTGAGATACAAATTTTTGTCGACCATTTCGGGAAAACGGATCATCCGATTTGGATAATTTAAAAAAACATTCGATTTCTATTGATAAGGAGACAGGCTGATTAGTTTTTGGTAAAGGCAGGTCTATTCGTTCCGAAGATACGGGCCAAAAAATATCGTCAAATACAGCAAATCAATTTGTGAGATAACGGAGCGTCCGGTTTGAATGATTCAAAAAATTGCTTTAAAAAAGTTTAAAACAGTTTAATTTTTCGAAATATAAAAAATATTAAATTCGATCTTGGTGCAATTGGTTAAGTATATCTATATTTCTGAAATTAAATATTTTTTAACTTTTAGAAGATACGTTTGTTTTAAATCAATGACTCCGATTGAAAAATGTTTATTTTTTTAATGTCTATATTTTATTTATATTCTATTAACCAAATATTTTTACACGATATTTGACTCGTGTCATTCAAATGTAAATATTATTGTAATCCACGCCAGTGTAAGCTTGGCATGCCTACACGTTAAGCAAAATAAAAATGAAAAGTATGCATTATCTATCCTCATATTGTTTCTCATCCGATATCGCGCTAGCACCTCTGCGTTTAAAATAAACGTTTAATTAGACAAACGGAAATCTCTTCTTGCGAAATTGAATTATGTACAATACAAATTCAGAGTCATTTATGAAGATCAGTGGGCCGCGGCGCCGCGTCTGTCTGAGCGCAACGTGCCCGTACTTTTGTCTCGATGATTCATTCCGCGGCATCCAGTTGGCTTGCGTAATGCCAACAAAACACCGACGATGCAGCTCCACACGGCGTTAATCTGAAAAAGAATGAAAAGAATATTAAAAAAATCAAACCAGCTTTTGCGATTTTATAATGGACTCTTACGATGCCCGCAGCCTTCCAGGTGAGACCGGGGATCGAGTTTATTAGATTCGCCACCGCACAACGGAGATACTGCGGCCGGAGTTACGGTGCAAATCTTATGTTGATGACAACAATACTTATGATAATAATAATGCTTTTATATCGTTTCATTCACAACGTGAGCGGAGATTTTTACAGAATTAATACTTTTTGTTTTTATGGCTAATGTGCTGGTGGATGTTATGGTTCACAATGGAAGTTTATTCATAATCTTTCACACTTACTTGTAAATTCATCCTTGAATATAATATTGAAGATGTGATAGTTACTGTAAAACAATTCCTTTTGTTTAATTGCATTAACATTATAATGTAATATTCGGTTAGTTTTAAGTTATAATGACAATGAAATTTTATTCTCTATATTAAATAAAAAGATTTAGGTCTGAAGGTCTAAAAGTTTACATAAGCATAATATGTTATCTTCACCTATAAGATTTTTTAAATCTACTACTATCTTTAGTAGGAATTTGCTTCTTTTAAATATTTTTAATGTAAATACTTAGTAGTGATATTACATTGTTCTAATAGAATTAACATTTGCATAAAATTACTAATATAAATTATCTTACTAAAATGAAACTTGCATAAAATTTCTTTTAATTATTGAGCTCTATCAATTATCGTACTTAATTATATGTTGCGAGTTCAAGCTTCCGCTCTGGTCAACCTGATATTGTGCAGTAGTGATGTCCATTTTCACTTGAAAATATAGATCAAAAATATGTTTCCAATTGAAAATAGCTCATGTCGGACACGGTATTGTGAAATGGCAATTGAAAATCTCTCATCCTGAATCGAGTTGGAGTTTAACTCAGCTCATGGACCTGCCCTAAGGGGCAGTACTACTCATTATTATTACTTAATTAACCCTTTATTACCCATTACCCCCTTAATTACCCAATTAACTCTTTAAGTGCGTATATTTCAAGTCAAATCCCACATTTTCCGATATTTTGCCAATTAATTATGCCCTTTTTGTGAAATAATGCGTAAATGTTAATTGTATGACATTGTCAAGAGAATTAATATTAATGAGCTTTGCTAAGTTTTTCAACCTAAAATCACATTTTTATTCACAGTAGTGCGAACAATAAGTCGCTGTAACTTGAATGTCACATAATTCATCAATACCAAAAAAATGGTTAAACAGAAATTTTTGTTTTTCTTTTGCATATATATATATGATTTTGATTACTGTTTTTTGTTTCCCTAAATTTTTTGATGTGAAACAAAAATTCGGCTAATGGAGAATTAACCCTTGATAACCCGGATATACATAACAATAACAATAATTACAATATATTTGTCCATTCATTATATATTCCAAGTTTAAATTCTAATAATTAAATGTATTGGCCTTCTATTTCTTTTTAGATACTTTTAGATTTTTTATTGAAAATAACATCTATTAGAGAAAAACTATTTTTTTGTGACTGGACCATTTCTCCGGTAAAATAGACCATAACATAGCCTTGTTATGGCAACGCTATGCTACGCTCCTTTCTTCGTATAAAATAGTACTAAAAACTGCCAAAATGCTGTGTATTTGCTATGCGATTAGGCATTATATACATAAAATGTAACTTCATGTATGTGTTATAAATGCACTTCAGAAAGATGCAGTTACCATAACATCCTTTCTTGGCGTTTGTGCGTTTCCCAGGTTAAGTTTTATATCTAAAACGCCTGGAGCACAGCAAATATATAGTATTCTGACAATTTTTACTACCAAGAAAGAAGCGTAACATATAGTTGCCATAACAACGATATGTTCGGTGAAAATTGGCCCATAAAAGTATTACAGAGTAAGATTTTTCTTGTATATATGCCTGGCTATACGGCGACCGCGCGAACGTTCATGTGGCGCGTGGAAGTTTAAATATAAGTAAGAAATCATCTCTATTTATATATTTTTCTCCAGTTGTATAAATATACATATATGTGTATATATATATATATATATATATATATATATGTGTATGTGTGTATGTGTGTATGTGTGCTTGTTTATATAAATGATTTTTAAATCAAATCGTGCATTGAAAAGAGGAAACTTCATAAGTTGTGTTGTACTTATCCCGTGTCGATAAATGAAATCTATTACCTCTGCTTCATGAACATACACCATTGCATTCTATGACAATTATAAATAATTATTATTAATTAGTATTAAACTTCAGTTAAACGATCGCGTGTTGGAGCGTGTGAAAGTTTGAATTATATGTCGCCGCACGTAATGCGGTCGGCATGATAATTTACCATTAATGAATTTAAACGAGCACGAGTCCGCACATGTCTTATGTTTTACTTATATATTAGCTCATAGGGCTTAGAATTGCATGCCACATACACTGCCACCATCTCGTAATGCATACAGAGTAAAAGCATGACTAGAATTTATTAGATTCATGCTTTCTGCCGACGTTTGTTTTAGCTTTTATTTGGAGTCAGATTATAGTAATATGATAATTTAATGTAATGTTTTGATTCTGTTGTATTTGTAATTAATTATTATTTTCTTTTTGTTGCAGGTGAGTAGTACTAGTGAAAATAAGCACTATGAAGTCATTTTGATCATGGCAGTGGTATGTACTTAATCCTATAAGTTTAATAAGAGATCAAGTAAATATTTGACAACCTTATATATACACAATATTTATACTCGGGTACAAATATTGCGATTATTTCATAAAAAAATACGTAGGAATTACGATATGTAGGCGAAAAAATCCGTATATAGGTAAAAAAAAGCTTTCAAATTCTGGTATTTTTTTTCAAATCTAGAAGAAAACGTTTTTTCTATCTATGTGTTAACTCAGTATGTTGGCCATAACAAATTATGTTTACAACTTAAATTCATTTTTTATTGTTAAATATACAAATGAAGAATAAAATTTACATCCAGGTGTCCCAGAACTTAATGTCGATCCGAAACGGGGTAATAGTATTGACCTTAACAGTCCTGGAAAACTTCCTGGAAAAAAAAAATTATCTAGTATTGTATGGAAATTATGAGCTTTTAACTTTACCCTAGAGCTTTGGTGAAATTCTGACCATTTTTTGGTTATTGTGGTTAATTTTTTATTAATTTTGTTCATTTAAATACAATTGCTCCCAGTTTTCAAGAATTTAAATTTTTGTTGAACTATGAATTTAAAATAATCATAATCAGTCAATTTTGAGAGATTCTTCTTTCAAAAAATATACTAAAGTGTGTTGCAAGTTTCATCAAAAGTTGGCACATTTATCCAGGATTGTAAAATGATAGAATACTCTGAAAATTTTATAATTGAAAAAATAAATACCTGATATTTTTCTATTTTTTTTTCAGGACATTTAAAGTCAATAGCATCACCTCATTTCGGCTATATTTAATATAACTCATTAATTGCAATGTTTTCCATTAGTTTAAAAACTATACGAAGATACTCCAATTACCTTTAGGAACGAACAGATAATGAAACATGCCTAAATTGAGATTTTTATATTCTATTTGAGATTCTATATTAAAGAAGTTCTATGAAACAGTTATGATTGAGATCTCTTGTTTATCTTAATTGTTTCCAAACTAAATAACTCTCAGATTCTACAGAAAATATGAAAATTCTGTTGAAAATCTGTTCGTAACACATACATATATTCCAAACATGGATTTGAGTGATATTGAATGGTATAGCAAAAATAATAATACGGTACATTTCAGAAACAATAGTTACGAAAATAGCATAAATGTAATATCCGTTATAACATATAGCTGACAAACTTTTAATGACTTTTTTGGTCTATTGAATGACTATTCCGTAGTATTGGAGGTGGGCGTCAATTTGTGCTCTCCTGTAAATGTTTATATTTAACATAAATGAATCACTTCGTGACACAAAGCATTTCGCTTTTCCGCCAACAATGGTAATACTAAAAAAATCTAAATACAGCATTGACGTATATATTCCAATATCAGCTACGATATTACTCATTCGACCGCTTTTACTTTCTATAAGCAATTCAAATGGATAGTATTATTAGACTCATCTGCTATCAAAGCGTTATATCTATAAAAAGTTTACAATGGCAATCAATTTATACGTCCTTGCCGGTATGGTAACTCTTATAACATAGGAGATCGCACTGTTATGACCTACATGAGTCATTCGAATAGTATTCTATAAAAAATCGCATCGAGTTTTTTGCTCCTGAGATGTAATCACATAGGTATTGCGAATTGTTATGTCGGACGATCTCAGACGTTTGTTTTGTTTATTTCGTCTTCGGACTTCAGTCTTCATTCCTTGTTAGTGGAGCGCAATAAACTTTTATACTTTTACTTCGGAATCAGAGAAATAATATCTTATATTTATTAACGAATTATTTACTTTATTAAAATAAATTTAGTATAATTTTAATACAATATGACATACCACACATCACCACATTTTTTTATAATAATTATCAATTAATATTCAAATGAATAATAGGCTTTTTTTCCATGGAGTCAGAGCAATATAATGTAATATTTGTTAACAAAATATTTACTTTATTGATATAAATTTAATATCAATTTAATACAATATGGCATACCACACATCATCACATTTTTTATAATAATTATCATCTTATATTCAAATGAACACTAGGCTTTTCTCTATGGAGTGAAATATATTATTTTAAATGCATGAACTCTAAATTATTGTTTTTTCTTCTATTCTAACATTTTTTCTCTAATATGTAACCACTGCTTATAAGATTTCATTGTATTTTGAATACTATTTTTTAACAATTTAAAGAAATGAAAAAAATATATTTTTTTCAAACAATATTCCATAAAATCGAGATAATAGTGAAATTACATCAATTTACTAATATTCGTATACAAAATCGATAAATGTATATGAATATTAAATTTTATAAATAACTTACAACTGTCGATACGAACTTATATCAGGTATAATATAATGATATTTATATTATTTTATTTTAACATGTAATACGTATCTGTAAATCCTTTTTAATTGCACGAATATACATTTTTTATATTTTGATATTTTAAGTTTTTTCGTTAACTTGATAAAAAAAAAATATACATCAGGCACAAAACAACCATTTGATTTTCATCATTTTGATTTCATATCCAATTTTACACATTTATTATAACCTTGAAACGAGCTTTTTGCAGATTTAATTTTTATAAAAACAATTCCTAATACAACAAATTTAAGAACAGACACAAAAACAATACATGATTCTTAAATTTTTTTATTTCATAAATTAATCAATCAAAATTAGCATTTATACTGACATTAAGAGTTACAATTTTTAAATAAACACAAAAAATAAGATTATAAATGACAAAACCGTTTAAACTAATAAGATCGCAGTTGATACACATACATACCACCAATTCAAAAAGTCTATTAAGAAAATTAATTTGAAAATATTCATTTTTAAACAGTACTCAAAAGAGTGAAGACTTATTTTGTCGGTTTTCAAGCATAGATTTTTAGTGCGTTTTGATGTTAGTTGAAGTGTTTGAATTGAAAAATAGTTAGTAAAAAGTTTTTTTTTCAATTTTACAAGAATTAATTAATGCATAAATGCATATTTTTTATTTGTTATAAATAGTTCCTAAAGATATCGGCATCCTCATATCCGCAAATCTTTGAAGAAAATCATTGGAAATTTTGAAAAAAAAATTGTTTTGGAAGATAGGAGCTTTTGAAATTTCACTCGGTTTGCTAGGCATCCCATAAGCCAAAAATAAATATTCGAATTTTGCTTCGTGATTAAATAATTAATAAATTAATGAAAAGCGGGATAATTATATAGCAAATCCTTGAATTCCGAAACGTGTATTTAAATTAAATCGGTTTTCAAATTTGTTTGGCACTTGGAATGACCCAAGAACATTTATATGTTGTATGCAGTGGGTAAACCATTCTTATATTTTGTGTTATTCGCCCCTTTCAATTATATATCACATACTTTCACATTCACAAGAATTCTTGTTTATACTAAAAAAATTCTAGGATTTTTCTAGAGTCGTCCTTAAAATGGACATTTTCAAATTTCCTTGCTCCCAAGGGCTCAAATGGTTTCAAATTGATAAAAAACAATTCTCTGAAACTTTTAGCTCTTAATATTAACTTTTCGATAGTGCGCAATTCAATCAAACTTTGTATGGAAATCGCATGGAAAAAAATTTTAAAAATTGAAAAAAAAAAATTTATGTGTAACTTAGCGACAAATGAATTAAAAGTGCAAATGCGTGTCATTTTTTATTGAAAGTTCGACGCCCTGCAAAAATTTGAAAATTTGAATATATATATTTTGAATAGTCTTGAATTTGATGTTGATATAATATGTTTAATTTGAGTTAAAAAGTCGGGCGTTACTGTAATTTCTGTGTTACTCATAATAACTGATAACTGATAGCCAACAATATTATCTATTTTTAAAATAGATAAAACATTTTGACGCTTCTGTGTGATTTTAAGAGCCTCACAAATTACCATTGTTTGAACTTATTATATGCCTTTCAAAAATGTGGTTTGAATATTAAATTAAAATTCAATGGGCTAATATTTTATTTCAAATGCATGATATTAATTACCAGACATAAAAAGTCATAATAAATGCTTCGAACGGTAAATCCTGATACTTGTTTATTGCATTCTCCGGCAATATTTACTTTAAAAAGAATTTTGATCGACAACGGCTTCGATCTTTGGATGTTTGCACAAGATTAATGGTGGTCTTTCGTTGATCTTTTGATGTTCTTCACGTACGAACTCGAAGCCTCGGAGATCGGAGCTCAGAACGCGATGCAGATGCAGCAATGGCATTGACCGCACTGCACCAGTCGTCGTGAGTTAGTATTCGATCCGAAGGACTGAACTCTGCGGTCATTCAAAAGCCCTTCGTCAGACTTTTAAATATTAATTATCATATAGTCAAAATAAAAAGTATCAAAGTAAATTGATGGTTATTACATGTTACATTCTTTGAGCTTCGTTTCATAAAGGATAATTTACCATGAGGAATGGATTGTAATTTATATGAAATTAATTTTGTAATATGTAAAAAAAGTATTTTAATTTGTTCAACACGGATTTTGTATTTGTGGAGATAATTGAGAATTCAAAAATTCACTTCAAAATTCAACGCGGAAAGTAGCACAAACACAGTTTGTATGTCCTAAAATTTTAGCTTATTGTTTAAAATTACAATGAATTTATATAATTCAACCAATTTATTGCTCGATTGGATTGTTTAGTGCATGAACTTCTTTATCGAATTTATTCCAATGGCTATAATTGTATTTTATGTCTTATTGTAATTTATATGAAATTAATTTTGTAATATGTAAAAAAAGTATTTTAATTTATTCAATACACGTATTTTGTATTTGTAGAGATAATTGAGAATTCATAAATGTACTTCAAGATTCAACGCGAAAAGTAGCACAAACGCTGTTTGTATGTCCTACAATTTTAGTTTATTGCTCAAAATTTTCCTGTATTTATGTGACGTAGTTATGAAGTTTATTAAAACTCTCCTTCGATAACTCAGATTGTTGGGTCATAATTTAACCTTAATAGCTATGGACTGTATTAAACACTGATTTGTTTTATATTTGTATGTATTTGTTGCAGTTCTTATAAGATATATTTATTTATTTATTATTTATTATACATGTTTCGCCGACTTTACTTTTATAGGGGAACAATACTCTACCTACTCTAGGGGTAGAAACCATTTCGTGTAAAAGCTCAATGCCATGATGATGGTCACCTTCTTGACCAATACAATACAACGAAAAAAAATTTATTTGTACTTATTATAAAAATATACAAATTATATGAGCATTTCGAAATTCTGCCAATAAATTTGTTTAGAGTTTAAATTTTTGATATATTCAGAACAAAGCACCAGCTGCAATTTATTAGCTTCTTCTATAAATCTAAGCTTGTTTATTAGTAGAGTCCTCATATAAATTTATTTATAAATTAACAAAATAAGTACTAATAACTAAAAAAATCGATTTAATTTGTAATTATTCCATGTATGTGTCAAAATTGATTTCATTCCTGAGTACTTATCACTATCAAACCTCAATAAATGTTTAATTTTGGTATGTATATATATTTACATTAGTTTTCAAAGATCAAGTAAATCAAGTTTCTAATTTTATTTTTACTTAAAACAGAATTAATAGAATTCGATTGGAAATTAAACGATTCCATGCATTTATTAAACGTATTATGAATTAAATCAATCAGTTTTTGTTTATTGCAAATACTTACTTGGAATGAACAAATGTGAGAATCATTCTAACCGATCATGATTCTGATAAGTTATATATGCAATTTTGTTTGTTTGGTACGTATTTTATGAGGCTTTTATAGTAATGAGTGAATCACTTTTTAGTGAATTTATTTTTGTATTATCAGATATAACACACAACATGGTTTGATAGTTAACTACGATTTTTAAATGGCTTCATATTACTACAATTTGAAGTCAAGATCAGATAAGGTAATGAAATCAGCCCTAGTCAATTTTCATATGTACTTGTGTTTTTTTCTTCAAAATTTAAAATTATTTGTTATGCCTGCACAACTTTAGCCTTGTTAGTTAAAATTCTGTATCATGACTCATGTGCTGTAAGTAAAGGAGTAAATCCAATGTTTGGCTTATTTGTATTTAATATGTAATTTTATTTGAATTTATCTAATACTTATTATATATATTTTAATTGATGCGGCAATGACGAGAAGAGCTATTTTTACTTAGAAAAATATTTTGATCTACATTTTCTAGAGAAAATGGATATCAGTTGCTTGATATCAGTTTATACGTAATGCAGGATTGAATCCGAACCTAAGTAGATAATATAAATCATAACCCATATCAATTTCGAAACTTCATCTATATTTTACCCAAGAAAAAAATTAGCTAGGACTAAACGTAGTTCATTTGGTTCGGAAACTTTATGCAAAAAGACTTGGTCATTGCCCCACGTGTTAAATGACCAGTAGGTACCTTGTAATTCCAAGCGATTCCTGTGCCGTAATCATAATTGTTGATCTGATAATGAGATCATGAGATAATAGTGCTTGTGTGAAGAGTTGCCAAGTTGGCGAGCAGACACTTGTCGCACTAACGAGAACTGTGATTCTCAACCTGAAATTACCTGTCCTGGAATAAATGATGCAATGAATATTTAATATTTAAACCAGATCGTGATCGTGAGTGACCAGAAGTATTTTCTGATAATTGCAAAAATAAGAAAAAATGAGCACAGATTCTTATAATGCCAACAAGGTAAAGGAGTGAAATAGGACGCAGACCGAAAATATTAAAGTCTATTTTTTAATATTGATATAAAGGTAGTAAATTAAAATAATTATCATCGTTTAAGACCATATGCTAGTTTAAGTGAAATCTTGAAAATTTAATTGTACTCCTGATAAAAATATACAAATAATATGAGCATTTTAAAATTCTGCAGACAGTTATTGATAAATTTGTTTAGAGTTATACCTCTGATCTATTTGAAACCAAGTTTATTAAGCAACTGAATTTACTAATTATTTATTTACTAAGCACCAAATTTACTAAGTTACTTATTAGTTTCTTCCATAAGTCAAATCCCAATTTGCTCATTAGTAGAGTTCTCTTGCAGTAACATTCGTGCTGTAACTTCTGAAGCACTTGCAGAAATACCTCAATTTTTGTCTTCTTACTTGAAGAATGCCACAAAAACATACCAAAAGTGTTGGATAGTAATTTTTAGAGAAAATCGGGCATGAGGTCGCTATTTCCTAGAACAAGTGGAAATGGACTAATCAAATTCATGAATGCTGGAACTAAGCTTTTTGAAATAATTGATTGAAAAGTAATCTTTTCGCTACGAGTGTCGTCTATGGACGACATGTTGTGTTTATAATAATACTTGAATTTTTGCCTTCATACTTCAAGAGTGTCAGGAAAGCTTAATAAAAATATCGAATACTAATTTTGACGAGAAAATCGAGTTCGGCATGAGGTCGATATTTTCTAGGAACAAGTCGAAATGGAATAATCAAATTTTTTCTAATGCTGGCTCTAAGCTCCTTGAAATAATTCATTGAAATTGATTGAAAAGTAATCTTTTCGCTACGAGTGTGGTCTATGGACGACATGTTGTGTATATAATAATACTAATATTTTTGCCTTCATACTTCAAGAATGTCACAAAAACATACCAAAAGTGTTGGATACTAATTTTGACGAGTAAATCCAAATTAGCAAATATTATAGAAACAAGTGGAAACGTAACAATCAAATTAATAGATTTTAATGCTGTGTACTAAGATCCTCGAAATAATTGATTGAAATTGATATTTAATATTTTCGCTACGAGTGTTGTCCATGGACGACATAATGTATTTGCCTTTGCTTCAAGAACTATGAGATAAACTCTTGAGAATAATTGTTTTTTATTGTAATTTTTAGTTATTTTAGAGCCGAGCTTTTAATTTCACAACACATTTTTATTCATAATGATAGAAATATCTTGAAATATATCGTTATCGCTCAGAACTAATGGTAGTAGCACTAATAAAATTTATGTACTAAATAATAATAAATAGTAGTCTGTCCGAAGGCAGGTCCATGGTATGAGAACTCCACAAAATCAATTATTTTCTGCCCTTCCATTATTTATTATTCCCATTACCATTTTATCACCACTAATTAATAACCATTAATCACTTTATATTCGTTTTTATGAATTTTTCTTTCCAAACTTCTGCTGCCATGCTCCCTGGGGTTGTACTTCGGCTTTCAGTTCTCTGTATTTTGTCTTCTCGCATAAGTCGTCAATCATCTGCATTCTTCTTCTTACCAATCGTTTCAGTCCTTCTATTTTGTCTTCGACGACGTCGTGTAGGAGGCTCTCTTTTTGCAGAATGGGTCCGATTCAGTTTCCTTTTCTTTTTAGGATCGTGATCAGTAGAGTCCTTTCTTCGCCCACTTTTCTTAGGACTTCTTCATTTCTACTAAATACTATTTGTTCTGAATGCTATTGTAATGAAGTTCAATTTATAGGAAAATAATACGAAAAAATCTACGATTGGAAGAAGATTTTTAGTAGTTTGTATAACTTAAAGATATTTCTTATTACTTATGACGGATTCCTTTATCGTTCGTGTCTGATTTAAACAAATTCAAATTCATTCATAACAATTGGAATTAAATGTAAAGCAATGAAGATGAAGCACTAGTGGATATAGAAGAAGTCAGTGAACGCGCTTTCCGCAGGCGGACCAGGGTGCAATCAGCGTGTAATAACCGGCAGATGACTCACGACGCGTTGCCCGGTATAAATCTAGATTAAGACGCAACTAATAAATATATTGCCGCGTTTGCATGCCGCGGCGATTAAGATAACGTTCGCCGTTTAATATACTCAGAGGTCCGATCTTATGTAACACTCGTCGAGAGAATTGAACTTATGAAATAGTAATGTGAACTTTGATTGTGTGTTTACAATTTCTCGGAAGTGTTTCAGATGAAACCCGTTTATTTAGTGTGAAAGCCGATATTTTTTCTTGTTTTTAATTTATTTATTGGCCGGTAGCCTCATCACACTGCCGCTTGACATACTTTATCAGTCACCTTGTTGTAAATGCATGATTTACGATTTTTCTCTTGTTTTGAAAGGGGGCAAGTTGTAAATTTCTAAATGAAATATTGATCTCCAAAATTAAAAACATCCAGGTTATTTCTACAAGACATAAAATATTAATTTATGAGATATTTTTACTAATTATACAATTTTACTAATTAAATAGCTTACAATACCAGTAAGTTTACTTATATTCATATACATCAATATTCAGGGTGCCCTAAAACTCAATGTAAAACCGAAACGGGGTGTTAACAATTAAAAATAATGACACAATTTTAAGCCCCAGGTTTACAGGAATTGAGATTTTTTTGATAAACTTTTGTATATCATCTTTCAGTGCTCTCTAATGCACCAAAGTTTGTTTGCAAGTTTTGTTAAAAGTTGGCACTTTTGATTTTAGTATTGTAAAATGGTTAAGTACTTGTTAGTTTCACAATAAATAATGCGAGTGAAAAATAAGAGCCTAACGAAAACAATTTAAACTCAGGAATAATATTTTTTTCTAATGTTAGATATGTTATGATCAATTATTACTCCGTTTAGGCTTGACGTTGAGTTCTGGGACACCCTGTTTAATTCACTTCACTAATAAGAATTGAGATTCACATTTCTTAAAATTATTTCAAATTTTGATGATTTTTTGTAATCGGCCTATAATATTATAGGACGTGATTAAACAGAGCTTTATAAAAAAGATTCACATTTTTTAAAATTATTCCAAATTTTGGTGATTCTTTGTAATCGTCCTGTAATATTATAGGATGTGATTAAAGAGAGTTTTATAAAAAGCGCGAACAAATTTGTTTTAACTATTTGATTACCAAGAAACACCGATTTTTGCCAGAAACTAATCGAATCAACATGATTTTCAACTGATATCTTTCAAATAGTTTGATAATATATTCAGTAATTTAAAAAAAAGGAAGAAATATTAAATTTTTGGGTTAATACAATAGAAACGGCTCGGACGAATAATATATATAAATATATATATATATATATATATATATATATATATTTTAATATTGGAATTGGCAATACTCACAAATTCTACTAAATCTGCAAAATGGCTTGTTCTACCGTTTATAATCAAACAAATTGATTCCCATTAATTTTTATATTTTATGATTATTAGGGTGCTTATTGTACAATAATCTATTTTTACAACAATTAAACAATCAATAATTAATAATGCTTATGATTAATTTTTTGAAAGTTGTATCAACTAAAATTGATTTCAAGTTTAAGCATGAAAACAATATAAAATGTAGAATCTATTATATCACTAACACGCAATCTAAAACCACATATTTTTATCCTCTGAATTATTTGCTGTAGTTTCATAAAGCTCTGCGAATTTGTCTTATTTTTTAAGTTTATTTTTATCTTTATAACTCTATGTGCATTGTGTGCAACGAATCTGCAGATATACAGGAGTAATTGATTGCATTGTATTACGGTATTTCATCATTGCACCAGGCACAAATATCGTTTTACTCTTGCAATATCTGTTCTAAGAACACCATAAGACTTTGCGAGTTATCGTTGGGAGCTCATCTCAAATAAAAGTTGATATTATATTTCTTATTTCAGACATTCTCTTGAAAACTATATATTGCAATCATATCTTGGATAACTTTTAGCTTCGAGTGCAAAGAAAAGAATCGTTACATAAATTTGAGGAAAATGATTAATTGTTTGTTAACGATAATTTAAAATTGTAAAATAATGTTTTTTTATTAATGTGCACAATTGCAATTATGGATATTTTGTATGATAGACAAGAGAGAATACAATTCGAGGATGAGTGTACATTTGCACATTGCGTTATTTAGTTGACCCAGTTTGCAATATGTAGATTAATCTGAGTTTATTTATATTATTATTTAATAACTAATGAGGAAGTGCAATTTATTTTGTTCGATTAATTTTCATAGAACTTATACATTTTAAAATGTATATGTGTAATATCTTAGAGTATTAGGATTGTCATAGTTGGCTTAAAATTTTGATTAGATTTTAAACTCGATGGTTACATTTAAATTGAAAAATGTGATGGGTACCAGCGGAGAAAACCAAATACATGAAAGAGCAAATTGTAAAAAAATATTTTTTCAATATTATTTTCAAATTTTTATTAAAGTTATGATCCCATGCTACCTTACCTCGCGATGAATTAATTCCATTATATAAAGCTAGAAAGTGAGTTGAAACTGATTCAATAACATATGAAATAGTACCCTGCGAATTTATGTAACTGTGCAGACATTTGCATATGCTTTAGTCCCTGTTTTACAAGAAAACCACCTTATATTTCATACGGATACGACATAATAAAACACTCTAGCAAGACGGTGAGTCCTTTTACGCTAGAATAACATGTTCCATTCTGGTTGAAACGATCAACTTGGCGCGTCTTTGGCACCGGTTAGAAGTCTCCATGTAATTTTGCTTGGTCATTTATTAGGCGCCTTGTCTTAGTTTTCTAGAGAACTTGCCTACGAAGCAATCAGAGACGAGAGAAGTAGAGATTTTATTTAATTTTTACTGTAGAAAATATGTTTGGCTAAGAATTTGACCAGTTAGTAGAGTGGGACTTACCAAGAAGTATGAGAGCAATATGAAGTAGTTTTTGGGTATCCCAAATTGCATAGTAGTTTTGTTCACTTTTTATGATTACGGAAAAATGAATTATGTATTGTCTACTTATAAGGCGACCATATTTTTCTAACAATAAGTCAAAATCGGGACGGCAATTTTTAGTTATGCTAATCCAGGACGGGATGTATATAATAAAATTTTTTTTATATAAATCTTTTTTTTATAATAATTGCAGACTTTTAGTAAGAACTTTATTATTCGATTATATGTCATACTTTTTCATCTAATATACTATATCTTATATGGATATATATGTTTTTCGTGCTTTTAAGCCTTCTATAATATTCTATTCAATTATATTCATGATTTTTTTGAAATTTGTTTTCATATTTCTTGTTTAAATTCATCTGTTAATTTTTGAAAAAAGCGGGACAATCCGGGACAAAAAAATCTAAATTCGGTACAATCATGCTTTTAAAATAACTCGGTCAAGCAATCCGGGACGTATGGTCACCCTACTACTCATCAAATCATGTGATTCTTACCAATTTCATGAGATATTTTCATAGTTTCTTGGAAATATTCTAACGTCAGAAATACAGAATTCCTTCAGTCAATTTTTTATCCCAATTAAGATGAACTTTGTTTTGCTTTAGTAAAATTTAAGCAGATTTAGTAGAAAAATATGGTTGGTCTGATTTGACCACTTGGTAGATTGAAACTAGCAAGATGTAGAGAGCCATATCATGCAGTTTTTTGGTATCATAAAATACATAGTAGTTTTATTCACCCTTTACTGGTGGCAGTAAAATCAATTATGTACAGTCTACTAATTAAATCAAGCGATTTCTATCTATTTTAAGAGATATTTTCATATGTTCTCCAAAATGCAAGCATGATTTTTTATCCCGATGAAGATGTAGTTGGTATGACAAAGTTTTATTATGCTGATTTGCTATAAAATATTTTGTATTGATTTGATAATGGCAATTTGGCGCTAATTAAATAAATAAATAATAAAAATGATAAATAAATTGGATATAGTTTACATCTAGCTTAGGTAGATCTTAAGTGCCAAAAATATATTAATTGGATCATACAATTCAAAACAAGTCTTGCTGAATAACAGTTATTATTTTGATCTTTTTCTTATAACATCATGCCATGATCACCACACCAAGCTAATTGAAATCTTTTTAACTTCCCGAAGGAGAAGTTTATGTTTTCATAAAAAAATCCGATTCTCTAATTTTACGTTTTCTCGACGTTTCAAGCCATTCTGAATCGAATGAGACCAAATTTGGAAAAAGTATGTGTGTGTGTGTGTGTGTGTGTATGTGTGTGTGTGCGTGTATGTGAACAGATTTTTTGCCGTAAATCGACGTTTTCTCGAAAACGGCTGGGCCGATTTCAAAAATTTAAAAGCCATTCGAAGTATCTCGATGAGGACTATTGTTTGTCAGTTTTGTGCGACGATCGGCCAAGCCGTTTCTTTATAAATCGCAGGAAAGTGAAAAATTTTTCGTCTACGTTTTAGCCCGCAATTCTGAATCGATTTTGAAAATTCAAAAACTGTTCGAAAGATATTGGTTGGGAATCGTGCTGATTAGTTTTTGGTAGAGATCGGCCGGGCCGTTTTCTTGTAATAAAGTTTTTAAAAAAAAAATTTCGACAATTTTTATGATTATTTTTTTGGCGGTAGATACCATAGTCTTCTAGATCATACTAAAATATTACGGCTCTACGATAACTGGTTCAGCTTTAAAAATTCGTCAAAGTTTGCAAAAATTGGTATTGTTTTTTTGGCATTTGTCAGAATTAGACCTTTGATCAACGTTTTCTCAAAAACGCCTGAACCGATTTCAGAAATTTAAAAGCCATTTGATGTATTTCGATGAGGACTATCGTTTGTCAGTTTTGTGCGACGATCTGCCAAGCCGTTTCTTTGTAATTTGAAAAAAAGTGTTGAACTTTTCGTCCATATTTCAGCTCATATTACCGAATGGATTCTAAAAAATCAAAAACTGTTCGAAAGATATTAGTTGGGAATGGTACTGATAAATTTTAGGTGAAAATCTACCGAGTCGTTTTCTTGTAATTAACTGTTGAAAAAAGTGTTAAAATTTCATCGACATTTAAGCTCATCCTACCGAACCGATTTTAAAAAATCAAAAACTGTTCGAAAGATATTAGTTGGGAATGGTACTGATAAATTTTAGGTGAAAATCTACCGAGCCGTTTTCTTGTAATTAACTGTTGAAAAAAAGTGTTAAATTTTCGTCGACATTTAAGCTCATCCTACCGAACCGATTTTAAAAAATCAAAAACTGTTTGAAAGATATTAGTTGGGAATGATACTGATAAATTTTAGGTGAAAATCTACCGAGCCGTTTTCTTGTAATTAACTGTTGAAAAAAAGTGTTAAATTTTCGTCCACATTTAAGCTCATCCTACCGAACCGATTTTAAAAAATCAAAAACTGTTCGAAAGATATTAGTTGGGAATGGATCAAGTTGCTTATTCTAAAATTGGATCGATTAAGTGTATTATTTACACATTTCGGGAAGTTCATGCAACTTGCCTTCAGGCTAAATGCGCCTTCAACTAGTATTTTCCTTTTACTATAAAGGAGACTCAGGTTGTGCGGTTCCTTAACGGCATCCTTATGAGTCATAAGCTCCTGTAATAAGAATCAAAATTTACTCTAAGGATATACATCTAAAATAGGATTATATGTTACTTAATACTGGACTAGTAACAATAAATATTTATAAGTACAACCGAATAATACATCATTTATATTAATCGAATAACTTTATATCATTTCCAAAGTCTGAAAAATGCGTGGATAGTAGTCCATGGATTCAACTTCAAATTAAGTTTTAAAATACATCATTTATTATAATCAAATAGTTTGGTATCATATTCAAATTGAGTAGAATGTGTTTTAAAAAAAGCATGAATAGTCTTTGGTTTTAATATGGTTTAGTAATTATAAATCTAAATTTTATCTAGTTTTGTTATTTGCATGGTTTTATTATCAATCAAAATAATATTCATTTTTTAAGACAATATATGGACAATATGGAATTCCAAGACTGGGAGTAAATGCATTTAAGAGATTATATCCTATGAGATATCTCTTTTTCTATTTTTTGACATTTTATTTAAGATCGTATGGCCATTTTTTTCAATCTTCGACTCGGATATTCCTTGCTTAATTCTTTTAAATATATGTTTGGATGACCTGGTAGTCTTTCGTGGTATTTTTTGCTCCTTTCTTTTATCATTTCATTAATAGTTTTTATTTTTAGGTCTTTATGTAGAGTACCATTTGTAATATAACAGGGTGCGTTCACAATGCATCTTAAAATTTTCGATTGCGCTATTAGTATTTTTTTTATATTTGAATTGCTTGCGCACCCCCATAGCTCAATTCCGTATGTCCAGATTGGGATAGTTATTGTTTTATATAAAAGGAGTTTGTTTTCATAGCGCATATTTGAACTCATGCAAATTAGCCAATACAACTCTTTGAACTTCTTCTCCATGCGTTGACCTGCTTAATTTTCTGTCGAGATGAATCCCAAGGTATTTTACGCTAATTGAAATCTAGGTGCACAATTTGGATCATCACTAGAAAAAAACCTAATGATCTCCATAATAATATTATCTATAATCCTCAAATCATACCTGTTTATCAGCATGTTTATATTACTTCAATCGCTAACCTACTCCAATTACTCTAAGCTATGCAAATATTTTATCAAAATGTCCAATCAACCTTTTATGTCTCTTATTTCCCCAAGATGTATCAATAAGTCATCACAGACTCCGTATCTAATGCTGATATATAGTGTACTTGTCTGTTTTCCTCGCACTTGCAAGTATTTTTTATATTCTAAGCTCCGATCTCGGTCGTTTGCCGTTAATAATTACGCAATAAATAATGCGCATAACTCAGATAGGCACGTCGGACGCCTTCAACGCCTGCCAGAAGAAAGTGGCAGAATTGATCTGCCATGAGTTATAGCTCATTTTTGCAAGGTAGATGGAAAAACTTGATTTATCAGAACTGGGGCTGTCCAACATCGGCCTGTCTCTCGTCGACAAGCCGGTCATTATTTGCCGTTGCTGTCTTATTAACTTCACCATATATAGAGAGATGATGAAGTAGACTAAGTTGTGTGGATCAACACCTGATTGACATTGCAGAGAAAATTGAAAAAATAGCTCATATAGACAAAATTGTAAATGTTGATATGTTTAAAATCTGACAATTTATTACGATTTTCCCAATTTTGAAGAAGGTATAGCAAGTATTGGAAATACAGTAGAGTGTATGAATACATATCGTTTTGTTTAAGAGTTTTACCTTGGTAATTTTGACTATAAATTATGCTTAAGTTAGTTTCTAATGGCTCAACAGTATAAGCTCTTGAAAGTTATTTTCCAATAATAATACATAATTTAGTTATTAGCTTGTGATTGGCGAATATATACTTGTCATGGAGAAGTGGCAGAACTTTATGTATTGACGTGTAATTTCGACATACGTTTGATTTTTGATCATTGGCTATTTAGATAACAATTTTTGAAAAGAAACTAGTGGGGTACTATGGCATTGTGCCTTAAGGCAAATTGCTGGAACTTTCCATACCGTAATTAAAAATCTTGGTATGGAACCCAAAAAAATTTACACACAATGTGTACACATTATTAAAATCTCTATAAAATATCTGATAATTTGATGTACATATGTCCAATAAACGTTTTTGACCGTCAAATGACATTTTTTTAACTTATTTTTATTGAGAGTCCATAATCGTTGGACCTGCCTTCCCAAACATTTAATCAGTACTTTATCTTGTCAATACAAGTAAAATGTTTTTTGAATGACAAAAATCGAACGTTCCGTTTCTCAAAAACTGAATTATCGTTTTTGGCACTTTTTGCCCTGTATCGGCTAGATCTGCCTTCGACAAAAACTAATCAGCATGTCTCCTTACCCTACGGAAAGTTAAAAGATGCACATTATCAAATATAAAGAATTTTAGAATATTTTGATGCTGTATATTTAAAACTATGCGCACTGGTTAAATTCACTTGGAGCTGCCACATCTTTTCTTTCGTAATTGTTTTATTTGCTATTATGTAAGAAGTTTCTGAGTGGAACTTCTACCACGTTAGATATTTCTAACATACCATTAGATATTTTTACCCATTTAATTGAAAATGAACGAGTTTTTAAATAATTATTCTGCTAGATCTCATTTGACATCAGCAGACGGTTGTAGCTGTAATCTTGATTTGCGCCTAGCAAAAAGCATTGAAATGAATAAATGAATTTAAATGGAAATGAATAATCGGCAGAGATATGTTGGATTTCAATTTGTAATTAAAAATGTTACTATAATTAGTAGTCATTGTAGATAAATTTACTGAAGTTTGTAATTGCAACTTCTTATCAATTTTATTTGAAATTATTTGATAGAACATACTATCCCCATGTGTTGATTGTATGTTCTGAATCTTTTTAGTATTTTTTCTGCAATTATCAATGCTTCACCTAAATTAATTTACTTGTTTAATATGATTTTGAATTTTGCATTTTTTATAACTTAATTTTATTATAAAATGCAATTTCCGTCACTTAAAGATCCAAAACCAACAATAATGCTCATTATTTTACTACGCAACAAAAAAAAATTATTTTCGTCATGGGCTTTGGAGTAACGCCAGTCAAGATCACGTACGATTCTTGGTATTGCCTTTGCTTATTTAACATTAGATATAATGACTTCTAATTCTCAGTAAATAAATATTTAAAATCTACACAAGCGCCTGTTATTTATAAGAAATGGGTTGAAGTTTACATACATTATAACTTTTAGGAGTTTTAGACCAAAATATTAAAAACATTATAATGTTTAGGCGTAGGAAACCAAAACATAATCTGTTAAAATATTCATTTATTTATTTATTCATTAGACACCAATTGGCTGTATACAGTTAATTATGTAGTAATGTAATGTATATCAAAACCGCAAAAATAGATTATATTTTTATCATTTTTTCATTGGCTTCATCTTAATATTTTAAATTAGGTACTCTTATCCCTTGTTTTGCACGATACTCGTTTTACACGTTTTCCATCTTATACGGTTTTTGAAAATATTTTTAACGGAATTTATTAATTTTGCATTTACTCGAAATTATAAACACCAAACTTTCATTGTTTTACTATCAAAATGCAGAACTACAAAATGTATGTTAACCTTACGAATCCTTAGTAGCATATGTTGGAAATATGTAGCTAAGATGGGCAACCCCCCGTTTTGTTTGTTTGAAATACTAAAACAAAGAGCTCATTCGTTTTTAAATTTTATTTTTAATTAGTGTCTACATATAACGCAATAGGTGTATAGTAAAATTACTATTTAATCTAGATCAGTGGTGTTGTCGAGCCGGAACGCGCCGGAACGTCGTTCCGGCAAATCATTTATGGGACGGAACGCGTTCCGGCAAGAAAAAATATAAAAAAATCGCTACATACAGAAAATGATTTAATAAGTAAATTTTATAAGTTATTATTCAACTAATTTTTATTAAATGTTATTATTGTAATAAACATATATGTGAACAAAATGGGTTTTGTAATAATTTTTGTCTCTTTCCTTTTCGAACTGAACCGGAAAAAACATGAAAACCGATTTTTGAACCGGTCTTTAAATTTTAGCGTTCCGGCAAAAAAAATATTAGCACAACACCACTGGTTTTATCAAAGTCGTTTTTAATTTAGTTACAAATTGAGGTGTATGAACTGAAATATTAATTACAATACATAAGTGTATTTCAAATTTCGCATATGTTACTTTAAGACCGAAAAGTGTCTGATGCCCTAATATTTCGGATATAAGTTGGACTTGTTTCGGGCATAGCGGGCGTTTGTCGAATAAAATAAATAATTTAAGACATTCATATAATGGAAATTGATTGTAACGAAAAAAAGCAATTCTATAAATACAAAAGCATAAGAACTGCAAAAAAATGTAATATTTTAATAATTGGATGAATTTTTTGCCATCTAAGGCAAAAATATAAGCCGTTCGATCGCTTGTAAATTTTTACAATCCAACATGGTAATTTGTTTTAATCATTGTTTTATTGACATTTATTTATTGGTAAATTAGTTGAAAATTTATAGCAAAAGAGTTACCCTAATATTTTAATAGATTTATTGTCTCAATTTCGGCCTACAATTTGAGATTTGTATGCATATTCATAGAAACTTTGATCTTTTAAAAATCTGATGAAGGTGCTGTGGAATTGATGCTCACTCAATTATTTTAACCTAGTAGTAGATTAAAAAATTGTACTCCTAGACTAGTAATTCCCAACGTGATGCGCACGCCCCACAGAAAAATCCATTTTTAAATTCAAAAGGGGGAGGCAAATTAAAAAATTACACCACTTTAACCCACTTGCTTTGGGTGATTTGAATGTAATTTGTAAATACTGTTAAAAATTCGTTAAATATATTATGATCATTGTTTAGTTTAAGTGATGCACATGTGCAAATCATATAATTTGTCCATATATTTCCATAGCTTAGGTAAATACGCATCCCTTTGTAGGTCTAATGCAAACTTTCTTAATATTACGGATTATAGAAAAATTCCAAATTCTGTATGTATTAGTCTGTATATTTATAAATTGCCATCTCTTCCAGACAGCGGTATTATAATTTATATTATATTTTTAAATTTAAAATTTTTAGAATTCAGTAAGTTGCGAGACTAAGAACATTTTAAGAAAATCAGCTCGCACAAGTTACTCAAACATTTAATAAAATTTATAGTTCTATGTCTATTGTCGCACAGTGCACACAATCGTTTAAAAGTGCAGTAATTAATTTTCTATAAAGTGATAACGGCAAAGGCAGCAGTAAGGTGTAATCGACGCCTTAACGGATATTTTAGATATTTAATACCGAGATAAAAATTCTTATAATATTTATAAATTAAATCTTATATACATTCGCATTTCTTATACGCTAACACCTACATCATAGGTTCCTATTCGTGTATTTTTATAGCCTTAAGTATGCCTATACGTTGCATTCTATACTACACGCCTTACATCTATACCATACGCTATATTTCATCATATACTCTCAATCCCTACATTATATAACCTATCTACTATATATCCTATTACCTACAATTTTTCTTACACGCTATTTGTACCCTTACCGGGAATTGAACCCGGGTCCGCCGCGTGACACGCTACGACCTTAACCACTATACCACCGTATCGCTACAATCAACCGTCTTATTCCGCGTGTCGTCGCGCCACCTTAGTATTAATTATCTAATTAATTAGCAAATGACCCGCGGTAACAACAGTGCGTCCCATATTATATTATTGGTGGGGGTACCCGATAGGGTAGTGGTTAAGTTACGCGACTGCCACGCGGAGGTCCCGGGTTCAATTCCCGGTATAGACAATAGATAGGTAGAGGTAATAAAAAAAATACATAGGGCGTAAGGAAAACCTATATAATATAGGTGAATATATAAATTAGACAGTAGTATGTAGGTATATAATAAGTTAATGACGGTATATCTATCTCACGGTATGATAGATAATAGATATCTATCTATGATATACAATAATATAGTATAGTATGATAGGTAATAGGTTATCGATCATATTAGGTTAAGTCTTATAAAGTATTGTAATAAATCTTGAGTACTATTATATCATAATATATACCTGTAGGTATTAATGAGTACAAATAATGCCAAAATAAATATAATTAATGTTATTCAAGAATATAAATTATGTACTCAATGATTTCCTCATACTTGTACAATTTAATGTATAGACTATCTGTATATAAAAGAGTTAATTATATAAGAAGTCAATATATTAGATTTGTGAGTTCTTATCGAAATATATCAAATTTTATGAACCGGATTTCAAATTTTAGCGTTCCGGCAAAAAAAATATTAGCACAACACCATTGATCTAGATTCATAAATAATTTTTTACCTGCTAACATATCTTTAGTGGTCAACTACTCCTCTTTTTTATGTGTAAACTGTAGAGATTTGATATATAATAGTGTTGTCGTATATGTGCTGCCTCAATACTCACGAAATGCGTTTTTACTTGAGATTGAATTTGAGATGTACAGCCTAAAGTGGAGGTTTGCTATTATACTGCTTAATATCGAGCTGGCCAGGACTGGCCCAACATATAGAATTTAATTAGAATTTATTTTATGATTTTTGGAGAAATATTAATCTTTTATTGTTATTATTTGATTCTAATTTTCAACTGCCATAAATGCATTTCATTCCTCATTTCTATAAATAAATGCCGAATTGCAAATACCGACTCTGAATTGCCGATGTTATATATAGCTGCATAAATAATATTGAAAGATATCGTTGCTTTGTGCAATTGCCGCCATAAAAGGATTGCAAGTTTCTTGCCTTGGATTTGAAAACTAATATTTCAACTTTAATCGCGCTTCCTACATTGATCGCAAAAGAAACAATAAGAACGATACAAGTGTGATTAATCTATTAAGTCGCTCGTAATAACTAAAGTCGTATCAAGCTACTCAAAAAGGTAACCGTGTTTTATTTTTTTATGAACATTAAATGAAAATAAATTCATTTTATTTTTAAATTTAAAAGAACTCAGAGGGTTATTCATTATAATACAAACTTTACTCTCTATTCTATGAGAACTGTGCTCACCTATTTTGCATTATGATAATGCAAAATATGTTTTTTAACGATCTCAGCTATGCGAAGCATGCAGAATGCATTTTTTATGCATATTTTTGTGCGTTTGGCTTTATTTATATTATATCGTTTTAAATACTTACTGACAAAGCATTCGAAAAATGTGGCATTCTGTTGCAGGAGTTTTGAGTTATTCAAAAGTCATCATCAAAATTCTTTTGGGACTCAGTTATGGAACTCTCCTTGTTTTAGTATTTTTTTTTGTTTTGGCCATGAACATGAAGGATTTTTGGTTTGAACTGTTTTCAAATTTATCATATTGCGTAGGTTAACTAATTTTTTTTATTATTTTACATATGATTGAAAATCTAAACTGGCCTATCATTTAGGAAATTATGTTGAAAAATAGTATTCAAGTCAAGAAACCGATAAAACTGAATAAAAACATTATTTTTGATAAATTTATTAGATCTTACGTTATATGTACATCTTCATTACTTCAATTTCAATGATATAGCTACAATATAATAGCTATATAACGTTTGAATACTATTTTTGACTTTTAAATTATACTTTTGTCCCTTTTTTGAATTTCTATACAATCGTCTATTAAATTTTATATCAAGTTTAGTATTATTGATAGAGTATTTAATACATTTTACACAATACAGGCATATATATATATATATATATATATATATATATATATATATATATAATCTACCATTCAATATATATATATATATATATATATATATATATATATATATATAATATAAAAATGAATCGCAAAATGTGTTGGTAAGCGCATAATTCAACAACGTCTGGACCAATTTGGCCAATTATTTTTTTATTTAATTATTAATTTATTTATGGCAGTTGTACATTTAAGATCCATGTATATACATTTCGGTATAGACTGTAGTGCAAAAAACATAATAATGTTTAACTAATTGGTAAAGATCAATATAGGTTATTAAAAAAAAATGGAACATTTGAATTGTAAACATAAGTACAGAACAACGTCTGTCGGGTCATCTAGTATATATATATATACATATATATATATATATATATATATATATATATATATATATATATATTGATCTGTGTGTTTGTGGGTATGTGTGGGTATGTATTTACCAAAATATAATTTATTTCTGTCAGCACATGCACCGTCGAATAGTTCAAACACAATTTATCTTATCCACCCTGAGCGCATTTTTATCTCGTTAAACACTTTATGTATAATTTACATAATTAGTTATATCTACACAAACTTTGTTTGAACTTTTAAATGAGATTACATTGACTGAACATTGTAAAGAAATATGTTTCAAAAGAAAGTTAATTTTTAACACTTCCTACTCGCGAATTCCGAATTTTGCGGCGACATCCTAGTCAAAAGGGTTAATATTATAACTATTAAATAGGGCTGTTTTTGTTTCTCACATTGCGGAAGCAATTCATAATTACTACTTAATATTACTAGTTATTACTAGAAATTAATTGCTAAAACCATTACATTAATTTATTATAAACTTTCAAAAATGATTAATATTATTTCGACTCAAACAGCTCTACATTTGAATCGTGCTATAAATCAATTTATAAGTAGTTTATTTTCTCAAATGAACTCTGCAATTGAACTCTCAAGGTGCGCCAGAAACTTTTATGAGAATAGGATTCTACGCAGTATAAATTTACAGTGTTCTAAAAAAAAATCTTGTGTTACTATAAAATTTTTACTAACAAAGCTCTTGGTTTGTTGATAAACATACCGCGCTCTGCTTCCTAATGAGAAAAGTAATGTACCTCAAAAACACTCTCAGACGAAGAGCTGACAGTATTATACAAATATTTTAAATAAGTTTTTATTTTGAAAGAATTAATGCTATAAATAATTGAAATTTATATTTTTCATAATTTTTCAGTATTAATAGATAAATGTTGCTTGGTCAAGTTCTTACAGATCTAGGGTTATGCGTTATGAAATAAGTAAAGAGTGATAAAAAACTATCAAATTTAAATATCAAAATCTATATAAATCAAGTTCGTAGCGCTGTGATAAGCGCTAAGGCTACGTAAGTCCCGCGTTTCGGTCAACCTGATATCAAGCAATAGTGACATCCGTTTTCATATAGATGAAAATTTGTTTCCTAGTTGTAATAACATTTTTTCACATTGCTGCATTTAGTATAAATATATTATCACTATTTCCACTTGCTAAAAATTTGTCATTTTCAAACATTGATAGACCTTGAGTCAAGAACAAACTCTTTAGCCCATATCTATTTAAGTAATTTAGATTGAAATAGAGTAAATTATTTTCTCTTAATGCCAACAAGCTCAAATTTAACACTTTAATCGCCATGTCAGTCATATGTGTGACATAAAAATTGTTTTTTCAAGAATTTTGGCAAATTAGTGTATCACTAATTCTGTTTATTTCTCTAAAGATGTAATGTTGTGTTGTCTTGAATATTGTATATTGCAAACTTATTTTTCAATGTTCTTGAAACTGGTGTCTCAAAAAGTTGAGCTATAGAATGTGTATGATTTTTCAGTTTAGGAAATGTTGAACACTGGTTTGTTTCTGTTCAATGGAATTTTAGATTGATATTTTTGAATTAATAAACGATATATAGTACACATTTTTTTATATATATTCATATTTATTTTTTCTTTGATACATTAGGTTTTTTTGATACATTTTTAACATGGTCTATGTCGAATAACTTATTCCCAATCATAATTTTCCAGAATTTATCGAAGAATTTGAAGGTCCGGGGTTAATTTTCCACCACCAAAGTGTTCAAAACCAGTAAAGCTTAGCATTGTTTAGCAACATTATTTGAAATTAAAGGGAAAAAGATGTATAACCAGCTATAACCTTGATTCTTATGACTTTGCTATTAGGCGATAAACGGTAATCTTTGAAAATCCGTAGTAAAAGTATTTTCTTCCTTTGGTAGTTTTTTAGCATTAGTTAAAATGTAATTATTTTGTAAAATACCTTTAAAATTAAAATAAGACATTAAACCTGTTTGCCATCTAGCCGTTCCAAGTTAACTCGCCTATAGGGTAAAAAGGTCTAGATAATAAATTTTTGAAAGACAGCAAAAAAAGCACATTTTTACAATGATGAAGTTGCTGGTAGTCAGATAATTATTCGTTTTAAATGTATCATTTGTTGTGATATAATTGGTTTGATTTTCATAATATAATGTATATTTGCTCAAAGTCAAATTGGATATTTGTGCCTTGCCCTGCTCCTGCATATATACTTTTTATTAAATTTACTTTAATTCATGGTATGTTACTTGAAAATTTTCAAAAATCAGGTCTAAGAAGAGATATCTAATTCATTTTCTATCTCTCCTCGCATAAGCTCAGTAGTATTATTTACAATTATACACAAACTCCAGAATCCAAAAAAAATCTGAAAAACGCAATCAATATTCGATTAAATGGAATTTGTAATGACTATATAAGTGGAAAGACCAAAAAAGACTTGGATTGGATTATGCCATGTTTTCTATAGAAAGTGTATAAAACTTCCACTTTGATTGTATTATTAAAATATAGACAAACTAATGGGGTTTATTGTTTTTATAATACCTTATTGTATATAGCATTCAAACAACTCATCCTTATACAATTAAATTAAAATATTATTTTAGAAAATACCTTACTTAGCAAAACAACGTTTGCCGGACCAGCTAGAATATATATATATATATATATATATATATATATATATTTTCTTCCAGTATATCAGCCAAATCAGTTTAAGAAGAACTAGCATACAAACTAGTTCATTTTCCAAAATAACCAAAATAAAAAAAAAACTTGACACACATACAATTATATTACAATTTGTATGATTTACGAATGCAAAGAATTTGCTAATGTTTCATTTGTCCATGTAATTAGCAAAAAACCGTTTTTTATTTTACAACCTATCTCAAGACCATGATTTGAATAAATCTGTTCGTCAGCTCTTCTGCTAAAAGGACGGTTCATCTCCCAGGGGCAAACACAGCTAAGGAATGTCTATTTTAACGGTCCCGTCATTGCCAATGTTTACCTTCTTGTTCTACTACATGATACATAGTGTTCTGTGCGGTGTCTATTTAATGTTCCAGGTGAATGCACAAATCAAATATTAACTAAATGGTCTTGATTTGATAACGCGGACTTTTCCGTTCAGCGTATAACTTTCTCGTCAAACCAGGTACGAGGTGTATCGGATATGTTACTTATAGGAGTGTAGATATTAATGGAGTAATAAGTTAATAATATAGAAAATTTTATTTTTCCTATGTTTAAGAATGTTATTTCATTTTTTTAAGATTATTTTTAGCGTCTTGTATCTGAAGTGGCGACAAGGAAGGAAAAAATCAGCATGACATGGAAATGTGTCTACTAATTTTCATATATAGAAAAATCATGTTACATGTACGAATAATGTACAATATTTAATCTATTTGTCAAAAGCATATGTTAGGTCTGACAAATTTTGAACAAAATCGAATAGAGTTACTTCATGAAAGATTTTTTTTATAAAGATTCATCTCGTTATTAGGAACTAATTTATTTATTTTATTATATAATTTGAGAATAATTTATTGTAAATCGTTTAGGATTATTTTCTATAAGTACCTAAATGATCTCGTGATGAGTTTGTTCTTATATTTTTTATAGTTATTGTAATCGTCCCAAAATCGAAACTCAAAATTTTTTCATTTCTTTACGTTTTGTACATTTTGGCATACTTCAGAAAAAATGGACGTGTGCGTATGTGAGTGTGTGTGTGGATACAATTTTTCGTCCACATTTTTGGACAACCGATTTGAATAGTTCAAAAAACATTCGATTTCTATTGATAGGGAGATGTGCTGATTAGTTTTTGGCAAATGCAGATCCAGCCGTTTTGGAGATACGGAGCAAAGAGTGCAGAAAATAGAAATCGAGTTTTTGAGAGAACGGAGTATCCGATTTGAATGGTCCAATTTGTAATGATGAGGAGAAGTGCTGATTAGTTTTTGGCAAAAGCAGGTCCAGTCGTTTCAAATATACCAAGCTAAATGTGCAAAAAATGCCAATTTTTGAGAACTATCCAACCGATTTGAATGATTCAAAAAACTTTCTGCTTGTTTTGACAAAATAATCGCTTTTGAAAAAAAATTTGTTTATTGGATATTGAATTTAGTATTCTTTTTATATATTATCGCAATCAGTATAAAATATCATACTTTTAAATACACATATGAAATTATTCTGCTAAATTTTAATATATCAATAATTGTCACTTCAATGAGTGATTTACCAATTCTATTCATTTCTCCAAAGATGTAATGTTATTTTGTCTTGAATATTGTCTATTGCAAACTTCTTTTTGAATTTCTTGAAACTGGTGCCCCAAAAAGTTGAGCAACTGTAGAATTTCTATGATTTTTCCGTTTAGAAAATCTTGAGCACTGGTTTCTTTATATTAAATGGAATTTTAGATTGATATTTTTGAATTATTAAACAATATATAGTACATACTTTATTATATAAATTTATATATTTTCTTAACTTGTATGTAAGGCACGTGTATATGATAACTAGCTGTAATTGGCATTGGTAAGTTGCATGAACTGATACAATCAACTTTTCAACTTTTTTGTAGGTTTCTGAGTCTTGTTAATTTTTCTGGATAACTATTCTAATGTCGAGTTTGAAATATTAAATAATATAGTAAGGATATTCAAACAAATAAAACAAAGCGATTTAGAACGCAAGCATATCACAAAGGAAATGTGATTTTGATGCCTAAAGTAATAATTAATTAGCTAAATCTTAGAATTAACTAAAGTGTAATCGAAATACGCCAATTTTAATTTAGAAGCTTGAAATGCTTTCTAAATGAGACAATAAATTTTTTTTATCCGAAATCTTTTGCTGATAGTTGCCTATATTCTAAGAATTATGAACAGAAACTGTTAATATAAAAGTAAATAGCTAACCCCCATAAGCCAACTAATATCTGGAAATATTAGTTGGCTTATGGCATTATAATCCAAAGATTTATGTTTTTATATAGTTATAAGAATAATCCATCTAATAAAATTTGCCCCAACTCCGTCTTTCTGGAGCATATTTGAGCTTGCAATAAATTCATATAAATAACGAAGCTGTTTATCACCTATTTCGCGAAATTTTTATTATCGATTCTGATTTGAATTGTATCATAAAACCGCATTTGATGGGTATTTACACGTTTTATATTTATTGCGATGGGTTTATAATTTAATACAATTAAAAATAGATTTTTTTTAATTGGCTAAAATTCATTCACCGGTTTCAGCGCAACGTAAATACGTGGGATTGTAATTATTTTTGAATCAGTAAAAAATATTCTGATTATGAATATATAAAATTTTGATTGAATTTACTTCAAATGTAATGTAATTCAGTGCATTCATGAATTCTATTCAATTTTGACATTCATATGCGAACGAATTTAGCATCACTGTGATGGATGTTCTGTTTATTCGATCCGAGCTGTATTTGAAATTCATATTTAATGGATTTTTGCTGTTATTTTATACCATGATCATAAAACCAGCTCATAGTTACAGAAAGCATTTCAATTATAGCCTTGATATACAGTTTAATGACTATAATTTTTCCTATTTAATGCAATTTTATAGTTCAAAGGTCTTCATAAATGAAAAATACCATCGTTATGTTATCATCGTTATCAATAATGAACTCTTATTGAGAGTCAACATTGTTAGTGTCTGCCATATGTGTAATTATCAGCTTGTTCGTCTTCTTTGGGAACAAATGACAGTTTGCGTTAGCCTGCA
>NW_020537324.1:19847611-19889147 GCF_003426905.1 Ctenocephalides felis | reverse complement strand
TTTAAATAAAATGTATAAGTTAATTTCAAATAATTTACAATAATTTATTTAGGAGTTCCATATTATATCGTCTTGCAGCATGAATTCAAACAGATAACTAATGATTAACAGATATTATTAATCATTTCCCGAAATCGTCGACGAAAATTTGTATCCGCACACACATACATACACGCACACATACACGCACACATACACACCCTTTTTTCTAAGGTATGACAAAATGTTCAGAGGTTTTGAAACGTAAAAAAATATATAATTTTTCATTTTCGATTTTTTTGCGATTACTATAACTTGCCCTACGGGAAGTTAATTAAATTTAATTCAAATTTCGAAGTATTCACATCTAAAAATCCATATAGGAATAGATGATCTTTGCATTTATTGGGATAATTTTGGAATCGGGAATACACAGATAAAACATTTTATATATTTTTAGCATTTAGATCTTGTTGATTCTTTTGTTAGATCTTGTTGTTTATTACTGTTAGATCTTGTAGTTGTTTTTTTCTATCTATACTCTTGTGATGTAATTTAAATTTCTAGATATGTTTCCATATTAAGCATTTCAAAAATAAACAACAATTTACTTAATTTTCACGTTTAATTAATGAACTTTCCATTCATTGGTATAATTTCAAATTCGAGAATTCACAGATAAAAGGTTTTATATATTTGTATATTGTATCAGGATATTTTGTTTGTTTGTTACTTGATCGCATTATAGATGTAGAAGCCGTTGCTTATATTATATTATTCGTTTCCTTAAATCATCTCATCTTCTTCATGAAAGCCGCTGGAGAGTTACGGCATCGCCGGCGATCCGAAAACGAAAAAAAATTATATTCACATAAATCCAATCATGCTGTACCGAGCGCAATCTACTATGCAACTACAGAGCTGCATATTAATATATGATAGCGATTCCAATTTGCCCCTGTTAGTCTTTGCAACCCCTTCGATAATTAAATTGTGTTTAGTACAATTTTATTTTAAATACCTGAAATTTTGTTAATGTTTTCGAAAGCCGATTGATGCATATCTTTACGTTTAAGAGTCTTTGGCATATTAGGAAAATCTGATGTATGTTATGTATGTGTGGATACAATTTTTTACGTGGATACGATTTCGAGAGCACAGATCAGCCGATTTGAATGATTCAAAAACATTCGATTTCTATTGACGGATAGACAAGATGATTAGTTTTTGGCAAAGGCAGGTTTCAATAATTTAAGAAAAACTTCACTTGTATTGATAAAGTGAAAATTTCATTAAATTTGTGGGAACTGCTCAGCGGAGGTCCGATAAAAAATTTTCAGAACATGCGATTCGGAAGTCAAAAATGATCATTAGACATATGCACTCAAATTATCAGATATTTTTAGGGATTTTAATAATAGATGCGCCTTTGTTTTCCATTTCTTTGGGTTCTGTACCAAGATTTATTATGTTTAACCGTTAGAGTGCAAAGGAGCGTCTGATTAGGACGATTCAAAGAAAATTTTGCAATGTTGGTTAAAAGAAATTATTAGATTTTGTGGAAGATAGTGTCCTGTGGTTTCACAATTTAGAAAAAAATTCAAAGCGTTCAAAAAAGTTTAAAATTACGTTCAAAGAAGTTTCAGCACTTTGCCTCGAGCGACGATGCCATGTACCAGTAGTTTCATGTGAAATTAGCTTGTATCGATAGAATATGAGAACTTAATTCCAGGAAATACTTTGTTGCAAAAAATTTTCATTATTATATGAAAAATTCAATTCTTGTTGTATATGTTGTATAAATACTAGTCTATCTATCGATGGAGGCGGTCGATCAAACACTCGCAATGAAGCCTTATCGTGAATAATTACAAAAGTGATTAAGCTTGATGAAGTCGATCAAAATGAATGAAACGGTTTGAAAGGTCTTGGGTATTATGTAGTACAAAGGTTTCCGTCATAATATGTTCGGCTCTGCATTCTTGTCTGTAAATCACTTTCCGTGGTTCAACCGAGACTTTTTTCGTTTTTTTAGTTTTCTTGGGTGTGAGCACTGTTGTTTAGTTTACGAGAATTTAGTACAATATTTATATATAAGTTATTTAATTGTATTTACAGTGACAACGATTTTCACTTGGAAATACAAATAGCAATATGTTTCCAAGTGAAATAGCACTCACCCGGCATTGTTGCGCCATACTTGCCCTATTACAGAGATTGTAATAAAAAATTTCATACAGAGATGTGACAACTGTTTGGGTTGCCATCTGTAATAAAACAAACGTAGTTTGTAAGATATTAATCACAACAGCTCATAGAACCCATAAGTGCTGATCGCTGTTCAAATAAAATTAAAAAAAATTAATTCTATTTATAAAATGTATTGTTAATTTTGAACATGTTTTTTTTTATATACACTTTATGAAAAAAAAGTGGGGTAAAACGGACCAACTTAACCTTTACCTTTGCAAAGGTGTATATAATAAGAAATAGTTAATAAAAAAAGAAAATTAAGTTAAAGAAAGCAATTTTACAAGAAATAAATTAAATTAAGCTGTTCCAACTCTGCTGATGAATTTTTCTGACAAAATACCAGATCAATGTTATATACAGTGTAAATTTTTGTAAAATGGTTGATCATAGCACTCGCAATGAAGCCGTATCATGAATAATTACAAAAGTGATCAAGCTTGATGAAGTCGATCAAAATGAATGAAACGGTTCTGAAAGGTCTCGGGTATTATGTAGTACAAGGTTTCCGTCATAATATGTTCGGCTCTGCATTCTTGTCTGTATATCTTTCTCCGTGGTTCAGCCGAGACTTCTTTCGTTTTTAGTTTTCTTGGGTGTGAGCGCTGTTGTTTAGTTTATGAGACCTCAGTACAATATTAATGTATACGTTATGTAATTGTATTGTTATTTTTAAGTTAGATTCAACAGATTTTTCTATAGTCTCTTAAGCTTACATATATGGGGGTGGGGTAAAAAGGATCAACTGAACCTTTACTATGACAAAGATGTAAATAATAAAAAATAGTTAATAAATAGTAAATTAAGTTAAAGAAAGCACTTTTACAAGAGATAAATTAAATTAAGTTAGTCCAACTCTGCTGATGAATATTTCTGACGAAATACCAGATCAATCTTATATACAGTGTAATTTTTGTAAAATGGTTGATCACAGCACTCGCAATGAAGCCGTATCGTGAATAATTACAAAAGTGATTAAGCTTGATGAAGTCGATCAAAATGAATGAACGGTTCTGAAAGGTCTTGGGTATTATGTAGTACAAAGGTTTCCGTCATAATATGTTCGGCTCTGCATTCTTGTCTGTATCTCTTGTTCCGTGGTTCAACCGAGCCGCCGCGGCGCGTACGAAGGCGCGCAGGCTGGCAGCGGGGCGCGTGCATGATCATCGGGCCGACATACTCGCACATGCTGCCTTGGCCCGCGTTCATCTCTCTCTGCGCGCACACAAACGCATTACAAAAGTGTAGTGTTTGTTGCCCCAGTCAGTCGCGGCGAACGATCGTCATGTAGAGTTTCATTTCTTTCATTCGGAGAAGTCTATGCACATGTTCTTGTGTTTTTCAGTTTCTTTTGTTCCAAACATTCTTTGACTAAAGCTAAATTTATACACATATAAAAATATAACAGTCGTGCTGTGTTAAATAAAACTATTAGTGTATTATTGTGTTGGTTGAATATTTTCTCTAAAAGTGTGTCGTTTTCTATAAAATGCAGTGATTATCGTGTGACAATGGATATGCTATGTGCACAGTAATAAATGCATGTGATTGTTTGTGTTATCGCGTGTATTTCAACGAACGAGGTATCTTAGCAATCGTTTCGTGATATGGCTGAAAGCGGCGTACTGCAGCACTAAAAAGATTTTCTAATGCTAGGTACTTGCATACTTATTTATTATATCATGTTACAGAAGTAGAGGAGTTTGGGTACCTACTACTGGGTACTGGAGGCTGGAAATGTACCAGTTTTTTTTTAATCAGCAATGATTGTGTTGATTTACCAGTTAGCAGGAAAAAAAGTAAATTAAATGGTAACTTGGATATTTGTCTACGTGAAAACACTGAAATACTGCCCTTAAATACGATGGATTAGTCATAAAATCAAATCATATAAGAAAAGGGCGAGTGTCACAACCGTCCCCCAGGGTCGGTTGCGACAGGCATAAAAATAGGTTAAAAAATATTAGCTATAGACACTAAAATAGTTTATAACGACTTTTATTGTTCAGTAACAAAAATATGTAACACAACACAATACATATAATCATTTAAACAAGGCTTATGAATATAACAATATAACATTAACGTTGAATATAACAAAGTTAACAAGAAATCTTCATGAAATCTTATTTTCTCTTATATTTAGTTTTCCTTTCTCTTTCTCTTTCATATTTTGTCTTGATTAAGTTAGATTTTTCTTTATCTGTTTAATCTTTATCTGAAAAGGACAATAAATACATGTCACAACCGTACCCAACGCACACTTTTGAAAACAAATCATCATCAGGACTGAGATAAATTATCTACCCAAAAACTAATAACTGGTATTTAACTACTAAAATGTTAAACTCTCAGCAAAATAACAAACAAAGTGATCTATCTGTATACAAATAACAATTATTCTTAAAAGAAATCGAAAAAAAACTCACTTTTGACTCTTTAAAAGCAATGCGGTCTACAGGTCATGTTAATATAGGTCGCTGACTCAGTGCAATGATGGAAACTTGTTCGAACTAACATACCTCATCTTTCTCCCTTCAGATCCTATCTCAAACTCAGTATAGTTTAGCTACTATGACTACTACTATCACTATCGTACTCTGGCACAACCGTACCCAATCTCCCCTACTTTACGTTTTAGTCCCAGAACATACCGTGTTCTTATTATATCAGGTGTTCGTATTCTCCATCTGGTAAAATTGTGCAAAAAAAGTTCAGCCGATAAGGATACTTAAACGCATTTCTACATGTTTTTAAATCTTATCTTATCTTTTCTCAGAAATGGGCCCCTGAGAAAATATGCACAACGTGCATACATTGTTAAAATACAAATTTCTTAATTGCCTGTGTTCTTATTACACAACTCGAAAATTGTTCTTGATAACATAACTTAAACAAATATATACGTAGTCTTATGATTCGTTTATGCAAATATCTAAAATCAATTGTGCAACTGTGGTCTTTGTCGAATGCGTGACATTTACTTATAATTTATTGATTTAATGCCCATATGTGAAATTAGTTCAAATATTTAATAAGTAAACCAGTTTTACAACATTATTGAAATCTATATATTCAACGAATTTCATTATTTTTGTTTCAACATCATAACGTGAATAACTTTATTAAGTTGATAAAAATGTGTCGAAAGCAGAAAAAGTGCAATGATCCACGTCGAAACTAAACCAAGTCAATATAAGAAGAAATCGTTTGATTTAGGTTGTAGTTTTAATCGATTTTGAACAGGTATTATTTTATCTTTAGCCCTTCGATTGACGAGGGATGACAGTTCTTTTCTTACATTTATTGTATTGTGGGAATAGTTCAATCATATGTTAGACCCAGGCAATCATATTTACTACGTGGAAAATTTCAACATTCTTGGCTTATTTACCTTCAATATTTTATTCTAATTTTAATATTGAACTTTTGCTTTGGTTAATTTCTATATTCGATCAGTTGATCCGTTTCTTTAGAATTAGTAGTAAAACGTAAAATTTATCATCCACGTTGGAAGTTGTCTTGGAACCGCGTTGATTAGTTTTTGGCAGAGATCGGTCTCGCAGTTTCTTCGTAATTACACTGGTAAAAAAGTACAAAATTGAATAATATGCAATAATTTCTCACACTATGATGCTTTACACTAGGCGTCGGCAACCTTTAGGGTACCAGTGCCAGCATGAGCGCAATTTATAGTCCTGATATTGAAATATTAGGCAAAAATGTGCAGGGACAAGGTTTGCATTAAAAAATTTTAATATTTGTTAGAATTTTATAGTATTTTTTCAACAAAATACGTTTAAAAAATTAAATTCAATAATTTTTTTTACTAAGAACCCCATTATATAATTTAGAATGAAAGTGGCATCCTGAATCATATTGATAGAGTGGGTTGGCACATCACAGCTAAAAGGTTGCCAACCTCTCTACAGCATAAATTTCCAAACTATTTTGTGGTTGTGGGCTTTGTCATGGTCCCTTTATTTCTCTGATATTGATTTTTTTTATAAATCTGTGTAAATATACAATATTTTTTACTTTCTTGGTCTATCTATAAATATTTAATATGAGTTTATAGTATAGTATAAGTAAATATATTTCAACAACATCGGATAGTACAGTATAAGTAAATATATTTCAACAACATCTGTTGTGATCCATCACACATCCATTCCAATTTTGTGGAGCCTAAATTTTTTTTCGCTTGAATTTTGTCATGGGGGTCCATATGGAACCCTTTGAGAATCACTGCTCTACATCAATTCGGTATATATATGAATCACTTAAAATAAATTTAATATATTGATTCAGTCTATTGTGTACACATGTGTGGAAGCTCATGCAACTTTACTTAAGGCAAAATGTCAGTTACAACTAGTTTTATTTTGTTTTTTATGAGTTATATATTTTTGTTCGTATTTCTTCCTATTTCTTATAACTATTGACTAACTATTTATCATAATATTGCTATGTATTTCTGAGCATCGAGTTTAATTATGCATTCTATAAAAACATTATATTAGCATCTACAAAACTTTTACATAGTAAACATTTCACGCACTAATAATTATGTATGATAAAATATTAGAATCATTAGAGTTGGTTTCTTCAAGCTTTTAATTTATAACACGCTGCTTTCTTTCGACTATAAACAAGCATTAAAATTTATACACTATAATTATCAAATTAACTTGTAATCATATCTTAGTTCTCATTTGAGATCCTTGTCTATATTTAGTAGAATTGATAATATCAATAATATTACGAATAAATGCATGTAGTTGCACTCATTTATTAATCGAAGCGAATTTTGAAAAAGAAAAACTAAGGCAATCTATAAACCAAGTATGAGGATGCCTTTATATTTCATTTTTTTCAGTTTTTTAAAGCTTCTTGTTATCAAACTTTAAGTGCACTTTGCATTTTAACATCTATCTTACAAGGTAAGAATGCAATAAAAGTTTGTTCGGAGAAAAGGTTCAGAATAAAATTACGAATAAAACTATATATAATTCGATTTAGGTGCTAATGTAATTTTCTTGAGATTATCTAATTGTGGTATTTTCATTTTGGGGTTGAAAATGTATATATGTACTATATATGATGATCTGAGACTAGCTATTTATTTCGGCAGTAATTGAATAGAGCAAATGCAAAATTCTGATAATTTCTCTTTGAAAAAAAAGAATGATCATTGTATATACCTATTTTTATAGATATGACTAGAAATACGAATTTAGGACACTGACAACAAATAGCTTGTTATCTCGACATATGCAAGATTGTGTGATGCCCTACATCAACATGGGTAATTGACACATAGAACATTAGCTAATATGCAACGTTCGCATTTTATAGCGAATTATTCAGCAGATTAATTAATCTCGCCTTTATTAATAACTTCTTGCTCCACATATAGTTTATCGAGATATTGTAGTAATTGATATGCTGATACACTTCTGGAATTTTAGTCAATGGAAAGTTTAGTTGTAGCACATTACATATGTAATACTAATTAGCAAGAAATTAACCGTATTGTATAATGAAAATATGAAAAGGTATTGATTAAAATAAATTCAGTTTAGAATAAAGGTTTGAGAATAAACTATACAAAATGTAAATGCATTTACGATGTATTATTGAATCGCATTTTGTTTTTAATACATTTTTGTACAATAAGTCCATTTTAGAATATTATTAATAGGTAGAAGTTTATATTTAGGGATAATTATATTCAAATATGTTTCATCTTGTCTTATCACAAGGTAGAAACTTTTGCATTAACATACATTACATAGCGTCAAAACTAGCTTACTTTAATTAGTTTCTTCAGAGTTTGAAAGCTCAGTTGAATTTATATATATATATATATATATATATATATATATATATACAGTGGTGTTGTGCTAATTTTTTTTTGCCGGAACGCTAAAATTTAAAATCCGGTTCAAAAAATTCGATATATTTCGATAAGAACTCACAAATCTAATATATTGACTTCTTATATAATTAACTTTGTTATATACAGCTAGTCTATACATTAAATTGTACAAGTATGAGGGAATCATTGAGTACATAATTTTATATTCTTCAATGACATTAATTATATTTATTCTGGTATTATTTGTATTCATTAATACATACAGGTATTTATTTTGATATAAAAGTACTCAAGATTTATTACAATACTTTATAAGACTTAACCTAATAATATGATAGATAACCTATTACCTACATACTAAACTATATTATTGTATATCATAGATAGATATCTATTATCTATCATACCGTGAGATACCTATACTGTCATTAACTTATTATACACCTACATACCTTTTACTTCTTATAAATACTACTGTCTAATTTATATATTCACCTATATTATATAGGTTTACCTTAATAACCTATTACCTATCATACTATACTATATTATTGTATATCATAGATAGATATCTATTATCTATCATACCGTGAGATACCTATACCGTCATTAACTTATTATATACCTACATACCTTTTACTTCTTATAAATACTACTGTCTAATTTATATATTCACCTATATTATATAGGTTTACCTTACACCCTACGTATTATCTCTACCTATCTATTGTCTATACCGGGAATTGAACCCGGGACCTCCGCGTGACGGTCGCGTACCTTAACCACTACCCTATCGGGTACCCCCATTAATAATATAATATGGGACGCACTGTTGTTTCCGCGGGTCATTTTCTAATTAATTAGATAATTAATACTAAGGTGGCGCGACGACACGCGGGAAAAGACGGTTGATTGTAGCGTTACTGTGGTGTAGTGGTTAAGGTTGTCGCGTGCCACGCGGCGGACCCGGGTTCGATTCTCGGTAGGGTTAATGTAGCGTGTAAGGCAAATTATAGGTAATAAAATATATAGTAGATATAGGTTAGGTGTATTCGGTATACAATGTAGGGATTTGATAGTATATGGTGAAATATAGCGTATGGTATAGATGTAAGGCGTATAGTATAGAATGCAACGTATAGGCATACGTAAGGCTATAAAAATACACGAATAGGAACTTATGATGTAAGTGTTAGCGTATGAGAAATGCGAATGTATATAAGATTTAATTTATAAATATTATTTTTTCTATAAGAATTTTTATCTCGGTATTAAATATCTAAAATGCTGTCTTTGCCGTTATCACTTCATAGAAAATTAATTACTGCACTTTTAAACGATTGTGTGCACTGTGCGACAATAGACATAGAACTATAAATTTTATTAAATGTTTGAGTAACTTGTGCGAGCTGAATTTCTTAAGATGTTCTTAGTCTCGCAACTAACTGAATTCTAAACATTCTAAATTTAAAAATTTAATATAAAAATTATACCGCTGTCTGGAAGGGATGGCAATTTATAAATATACAGACTAGTACATACAGAATTTGGAATTTTTCTATAATCCGTAATATTGAGAAAGTTTGCATTAGACCTAAAAAGGGATCCGTATTTACCTAAGCTATGGAAATATATATGGAAAAATTATATGATTTGCACATGCATTCTGTGCTCACTTAAACTAAACAATGATCATAATATATTTAACGATTTTTTAACAATGTTTACAAATTACATTCAAATCACCCCAAACAAGTGGGTTAAAGTCGTGTAATTTTTAATTTGCCTCCCCCCTCTGAATTTAAAAAAGGATTTTTCTGTGGGGCGTGCGCCCCACGTTGGGAATTACTAGTCTAGGAGTACATTTTTTTAATCTACTATCAGGTTAAAATAATTGAGTGATCATCAATTCCACAGCACCTTCATCAGATTTTTAAAAGATCAAAGTTTTTATGAATATGCATACAAATCTCAAATTGTATATATATATATATATATATATATATATATATTAATTGTTTAATATGAACAAAACAGCACTCAGATTTGTTTAACACAACTTTATTTTATGATTACAGACGTTTCGAGACCATGGTGTGTCTCATCTTCAGTGTAATTTCAAAAACAGTTACTTATATACTACACATTCTTTAATAATTTATTTAAATTTCATTTAATTTTTGATATACAAAAAACACCAACTATTCCTTGCAATGCTTGACACAGTACTAAAGAAACATATAACACTTACAGAAATATTCTAAACAAATTTGAAGTACTTATCTAGATGGAGACCCATCCTGTCTTAATTAATTAATTTATGAGTGATTCAAAGTTTTTCGAGTGGATTTATTACACATGATTGAAAACAAACGAACACGTTAACTCGGAGTATTATCTAAAAGCAAATTTTCAAAAATCAATAATTTTTATAATTGAACCAGTTTCCGTAGGACTTGATTTAGTTTGTTCATTAAGATCAAGTACTTTATCGTTATACGAAGTAAATCGTCTAATTTTAATTTTAACAAACGTCAAAAAAACTAGTCAAACTTTGAATTTTTAAAATTAAACTCCTTGTAGTATATTTCAGTAAGCTCTATAAGACCATGATATATATCGCCAAAAAAGTTCCATAAAAATCGGCTTCAATTTTTTTTCAACAGTTAATTACAAGAAAACGGCTCGGTAGATTTTCACCTAAAACTAGTCAGTATCATTCCCAACTAGTATCTTTCCAACAGTTTTTGATTTTTTAAAATCGATTCGGTAGTATAAGCTTAAATGTTGACGAAAAGTTTAACATTTTTTTTAAATTACAAAGAAACTGACAAACGATAGTCCTCATCAAGATATATCAAATGGCTTGTAAATTTTTGAAATAGGTCTGGCCGTTTTTGAGAAAACGTCTGTCCACCTACACACACATACTTTTTCCAAATTTGAACTCATTCGATTCAGAATGGCTTGAAACGTCGAGAAAATATAAAATTAGCGAATCGGATTTTTTGATGAAAATAAACTTCTCCTTCGGGATGTTAATAAATTTGCCAGTAATTGTAGATTATTTAGCAGCTATAGTTAATAACATTTAACCCTTTTCAGAAAGGTTTATGCTAATCGAAGCTTTGAAATAAGAGCGATATTTAAAATATTTTATCTCATAGATCTTATAATCTTAAACTCATTGAGTTCCAATATGTGATAATCGAAATAGGTTAGTAATCTTCTATTTACAAAAGTAATTATTAATTACAACACTGAAAAGGATATTATTCGCAGTTTATATCTTATCATACGCACACGCTGTTTGCGAACGACATTTATTATCATCTAGTCCGCCAGTGCGTGCTAAAAACAGCATTTCCATTCAAGACAGATTGGTTACGTTTTGTGTCATTACTTCATCAGATTGGCAAACTATAACAGGCTGTCCACTTTCGATGAATGACTGGCGTGTGCCTGACAACCCACGCAGATTTGTGACCATTGCCGGGGGCTAATGCAATTCGCAATTCTCAGTTCTCAGGTCCAACTGTTAGTTTTGCGCCTCTATGTAAAATCACACAGTCGCAGTTGATTTACGATTCTGCAACGTCGCTCGTCTCACGTCACTTATCCATTTGCAGAATCGTGACTTATAATGGAAACATGCTAATTCATAATTGTATTTATAAATTCTAATCTTATATCGCAAAATGTGTTGGTAATAAATGAAAAAATTGTAAAAAACGACATATCATTGTTTGCATTGAAAACAAATGAAAACTATCATTTGCCAAAAATATCAATTTACTTATGAACCTAGACAATATTAGAATATGTATAATAAATTTATGATTATGAATAAGAAAAATGAAATTTCTACATTATTATAAAATACAGTATATGTATGGCAGATTGAATGATACACGTATGAACAGGATATGATAAAATAATTCACTGGAAATATGAAATTAAATATTAATCAAGGCCAGTCCTACCTTTAATGCGATGCATGCGAAAAGTACGAGCGCACTCCTACGGGGGCGCCAACACAAGATTCGGATATTAAATTTTCAATATAGTTTTTTTTTCAATATATATATAATTTGTTTGCACCTTTTACTAATCTTTCCACAATATTTTTAAAATTCGTAAAAATTTCACTTCGTAACAATAAATGGGGAGGAAAAGATGAATACATACAATTCGGCCCTCATGATATCGATTAGGAGAAGTTTAAGATGCAATTTTGGATATCTTAAATAATAAAAAATTAAATCAATTTAATCCAACATGAAGTACCAGTGTTATGTTATAGTTATGGTTATGTTATACCGTTTAAAAGACTTCAATTTCCAATATAGTGAGAGAGATGAGACTCATCATTTTATTTAAAGCAGTTCTACATTTAACATCGCTCATATTATAAATGTATATGCATTTTGGCGTGAAGTGTAATTTAAAAAACAATAATTATTATTTTTAGGTAAACGGTAAATATTTGTAGATTATATTAAAAAATTGTAGACATGGGTACAGGACGTCTGTCGGGAAATCTAGTACGAATGATAATACAGAGCCACCATAAATCGACGATTTTTTTTTCCTTGTTTAGCATTTCCAAACACTTTTCAATAAATTTTTTGCATTTTCACTTGCAAATTTTTAATTGCATATTTCCTGATCCCGTGCTTCGGCTTCAATCATCTGCATTCTTCTTCTTTCCTGTCCTTTTAGTCTTTCTATTTCACTTTCCAGGACATCATGTATAAGGCACTCCTTTTGCAGAATGGATCCGATCCAGTTTCCTTTCCTTTCCAGGATCGTTTTCAGTAAAGTTCCTTCTTCGCCTTTATTGGTTATCTTGTATGTCTACTTTATCTCTCCCAAAGGATACATATTAATTCATAATCATATTCATAAATTTTAATACGAATCTTGGCACAATTTAATTCTAAGCAAAGGTGCTGAGAAATTATTTTCCGTAAGAAAGTATAAATAACTCCAAAGTAAGTAAAGGAGATTCCTTCCTCGAGGCCTTTTAACTTTATTTGCGATAGGTGGTTTCTGTGAATAAATCTTCTTATTACCTAAGGCTAACGTTGTAATCTTTCTGAATCATAATTAGAAATTACGTATTGTTTGGGTAAATATCTTGAATGAGTTCAGTCAGTTACACGTCACTTTGTAGAATCGTGACTTCATGTGAATGAGAATAAACGATATTGTATACTAATTTATAATTGTATTTATAAATTCTAAAACGAATCTTGACACAATTTAATTCTCAACATCATAAAGTGTGCAAGGTGCTAAGAAATCATTTCCCGAAAGAAATTAATGGATAAAATAACTCTTGAGTTCAAGAAGATTTCTTCCTCGAGGTCTTTTAACTTTGTTTGCTATTGGTTTGTTTTTTGAATAAATCTCCTTATTACCTTAGGCAATGTTCTAATGTTTCTTAATTATAATTAGAAAATAGGTATTGTTCAGGTGAATATCTCAGGTAAATACTTTTATATTTTTTCGATGTTTCAGGTCATTCTTAATCGTTTGTTACAAAAATTGAAAAAAGCCAAAAAATTTATAGAACTCACTAAGGACCAGAATGAATTAGTTTTGTTCGACAGAATTAGTAGAAAAGTGTCTACGTTTTTGCTAAACTTTTTGAATTATTTTAAAAATTCAATAACTGTTCAAAAGTTAGCAGATGGGAATCGTGTTGGATCAATAATTAATAGCAACAATTTTCGACAATTTTGATAAAATTTTATGTGATGATTTGTATATAATTATATATCAGTTCATGATTCTAACGAACATCCTAAATTATTAAAGGCATACAAAAATAGTTCAAGTATAAAAAATCATATTTAGAACGATGGGCCGTGTAAAAATTTACTAATAAGATTGTGAAGAAATCAATTTATCGTGACAATTTCAGAAATAGTTAAATCTCAATTCTTATTAAGTCAATTATATATAGGTACACATCAAAGTTTCTGCAACTTGTCTTAAGAGTCGCTTAGACCTAGTTTACATTTACAAGGGCAACAAAGCCAATATTAGGATTATAATATTTTATTTGAGTACAAATTTACTTTGCTGCATATATAAGCACAGTATTACCTCCAGTAAGAATTTCCTCAAAACTTAAACTCGAAACAACTCCAAAGCACCAGGTAATTTCTTCCTCCAGACTTCTAAACTTTGCTTATTACTGGTGTGGTTAGTGCAGAAATCTTATTAACTGAAGGTGATTTTATAATATTTTTGAGTTAATTAAAGCATATGAATCGTTGAGGAAATATAATTAGATTATTATTAATGGTTTTGTTTACAGATACACATGTAACTATAGAAGTTTTACCTTCTATATAATATTAGTACTTGGTTTTTCTTCGGAATGTCGACGTATTTCCAACGTGTCAATAAAATATCAAGATCTCAATAATCCTACATCTATCGAGCGTTCCTTAACACCTCTGATGTTATTAATATCTGAAATACCTTTGCGTATTCTGTCATATTTGTCAAATAATAAAAATATTTATGCGATGTTTCACAGGAAATTTCTAGAATATAACTCATTTATGATGACACAATCATACGTGTCAATTCTTTCTATTTGTTCTTTTATAGACACATCACATTGAGGAATAGAACAATTTTCTATTGATATTAAATAGAAATTTTGCTTTTATTTTTTATTCTGGAATAATAATAATAATAAATAATTTTAACAAGAAAAATATGAGTAACTGGGTGTGGCATTTTTTCTTTAATTGTTCTTTTATACATACTCGTACAATACATTGAGGAATAGAACAATTTCTATAGATATTACATAAAAATTTTGCTTTTATTTTTTATTCGGATATTTATAATAATAATAAATGATTTTAGCGAGAAAAATGAGTAACTTGGTATCTCATTGGTATCTTATTTTTCCTATAGACAAGTTGCTTGAACGTCCAGATTACGTGTAAATAATAGACTTAATTGAGATTTATCTATTTAGATAAAATTTCCAACTGTTTGTTTCGAATATAAAGTTTTCGCTTTCACTAAAAACTAATAAATGCGATTTTCAATTTATATCGTTTATATAAACCTACAATATTTGTAATTATATTAATTGTAGTGCACAGACTCTTCTTTATATTTGAAATGCCCTAAAAGCTCGGTCAAAATTTTGATAAATTTTTGTAATTCAACCACATTTCGTAGAACTATAATAATTTAAGATGTACTATTTGACTATGAACTGTATCGTTGAGTCTCAATAAAAATGCAAAAATAAATTATTTTAATATTTAATTATGATACAATTGTCCGGTCGATCTCTGCAAAAAAACTAACCAAAGATTTCCAAATGATATCTTTTGAACAGATTTTAAATTTGCCAAATCGGTTCAGAATTTTTTTATGTCCTCTATTTTATTTACAACTGTCCAGTTAGGGACATTTAGTAAATTTGGGAAATTTACAATTATCAGCCGTAAAGGGACATTGTATACTATATGTTGGAAAAACAAATCAATATTTAAATGATATTGATATAATTGTAACTATTTACTTATAAATAATAACTAAGTTTTTTCAATCATTATCAGGAAAATTAATGACTTAGATCATCAAGTGGAAACCTTGGACGGAAACTTTAGCACATTTTTGCTAATTATAAAGAAACAGCTCTGCCGGTCATCTCGCAAAACTAGCCAATGTGTCCCCTTATCCAGTTACGTCCAATGCCTTTTAAATTTCATTTATCAATACATGGAATAACTTAATGAAACTTATGTTCAACAGAGATTTCAGTATGGCTTAATGACGTTTATATTCATTCGTGCAGAACTTTATCATTTATTGAATCATCATAATATCCGGAGTTGTGGCAGTAAATTGCAATAAAATCTGCATTCTTCAGTAATCTGGAGTCTACTAGACGGCACGCGGTCCAGCATTGCAAAACGGTCGACTGAATACATAAAACAAAAAGAATCGTTTGAGACTACAGAACTCATTTAAAAATCAAAAGTCGATGCCAAGGACAAAACCTTGGTAGGTCACGTGTTGGATCTCAAGAGTTGTCAGTTCATTGGCAGACGTCGACTACACGTTTCCGGCAATTTTAAATATAAGTTATAAAAAGTATTTCACAACTTTTCAAAGCACAATTAAAGATATTCACTTTTTGGTTTGTGATTTTACGCGTGATGATAGTAATTATATAATTGTAGAGTGTACATGTCCCTTAGAGAAACCTTTAACAATCTATCCTTTTGCGTGATTATGTATTAAGAGCTTTTGTTCTGTTAGGCGATTGTTAGTTCCATAGTAATTGCGGCTTAATTGCGTCAAAGAAACAAATAACGCCATAGATCTAACCACAGCTTACATTAATTAGTAATTTGTGGTATTCCTATTAACGTTTATTGTTATTACGAGCAATGCGTGGAAAATAATTGAGCTTGTTAGCTTATGTGTACTATGGACTTCTCATATGTTCCAAAACTATTTCTAATATATTAATTCAAAATTCTGTATTTCATACATCAACCTATTATATAGAACTTCAACAACTGTATAGATAAATTATAAAATAGGCTTAATGGCCAAATGATGTGAATCAAAAGCCAAAAATAAAATAAGAAAATACATCTGCCTGGTTTATGGTAAATTATTGATAGCAGATTCCTGCAAAGACTTATTTTACATTTATATAATACACTTTTAAAATTTGAGAATATATTTATATACTTTAATAATTAATTTTAATCGTTTTTGGTCATTTTGTGTGTTGTTCTTATATGCAAAACTTTTTCCAAATATGTCCCATTATTAGTGACGAAGTTAAATCAGAACTATATATTTTTTTATATAGATACACATGAAGAATAGAAAAACAAATTTGCATAGTGTTTTTATTTATTTGAAACGTTTCGGAATCAATTTCGTTCATCAACAGGCTTTCTACATATTTTGTCACAAACAAAATATTTAGACAATACTCATAATGGTGAATATTATGGTAAGGATAATATGGTACGGAATAATGTTCTCAAATATTGTATATAATCGATAATTATATTCTGCCTCGATCGATTTTTATATCATACATATGTGTACATTAATATTATTTTGTTTACAAAAGTTTGTTTTTGTTTGAGCGAATACATGATGGATGTGTAGTCTATTCAGGATAATCAATCTATTCTTTGAACAAGTATTTGTTTCGTCGATATCTGAGAACTTCTTCATCATTAGCAACAGATAATAATAAAGAACTGGAGAAAAAAATAAGGAGATGCTTGCACAACGTGAAATGCGTAGTTTTCGTTACCTAACTTGTATGCTGATTAATCGGTGGCATGAAAGCTCAGACTACATTAAAGTGATCTCAGCGCATCAAAACAACCAATTTAAATGTTAATTTATTCAAAGGGAATACAATCTTACTGTTATTTGATTTCCGCATGCTTCGTTTGACATCAAGGCATGACATTCGTACCAAGTGATAATATACATGTGACAATTTTATTTCGGCCTTGAAATAATTTCAATCGCAGGCATCATTAATTGGAAGGCAATGCTAAATCAATCGGTTGCTTTGTTTTTGTCTATTTGTCAACTCGGCTAACATCAACGATTGTTGAGAAGTTGATAACGAAATTGTCTGATACATTAGAACGGCGACTCCTTGGCGGCGTAATATTTTCACAGATATGGAAATGATATTTAGTTACATAAACAAATTTATTTTGTTATGTGATAATCTGTGGGAAAATATTTAGACATATTAAATGTCACACCGATTTTTATATCTCTTGCAATAAAATAACACATGCTGCATGAGACCTTTATATGCTAAATATTAGTTGATGATATCGATCCAAACAGCAAATTGAAAAAAAGAATGATCAAAAATCGTCTTATTGTTTTTTTTCTGTTCAAATTACTATAATTTATCAAATGTCCTTAAGGCTTAACTGGACAATTGTACATAAAATAGAGAATGAAAAAAAACGATAACATTGACCTACTAAGCGTGTATTCGAGTTTTAATTAATTAAAACTCAAATACATAAATATTACATTTTTATGTTTTAATTCATTTGTAATCCAAGTCTTTAATGGAAACTACGAAATTCATGATTTGGTATTAAATTATCGACCTATAATTTACTCATTTTTTACTATATTTTACTCATTATGATTACTTGAACTACATAGATACATCATTTATATACTATAGCAACATAAACTAAGCTCTGTTAATAAATTAATTCAATTTTTTTGTAATTATTTTTAATTCATAGTGAAATTAATGATTCTTTAAAATTTATTTCATTTGATTCCCACTTGAATTTATCATGTTTGTATCAAAACAACTAATACATATTAGTTTTTATCAAAATTTTTACGTCACATTTTGATGGATGAATTTTTAATTGTGATATTACTTAATTTTTTAATGTGTACGATAGTTTTCTCTTTCTATATAAGGATATCATAATTTATCAATTGTAACTTTCACCTGCGTAAAACAGTGATAATCATATAATTTATTAGAAAAAGTATCTTATTTTCACTTTTCAACCAATTAGTTACAATTAGTATATTAAATGAAGACGAATAATCTTTTTTTTTTCTTATGTTCGAACATCGATTCTGTAAGGATTTTTGGACCCATTCCTCTTGGTATTACATATTGATCAAAATTACCCTCCTTCCCCCACCAAACATCACGTGTATTTTTAGTTACGAGAAATAATTGTATTTTTTTTTAATATTTGGATTTTTTTTAAATCGGGTAAGAAATAAATATTTTACTATACACCCCTCTCCCCCACGTGATATTTCGTGATTTTTTGTCAAACCCCCGAACCCTCAAATACGTGATTAATGGACGCCGCCTTAACAGTCTTAGATGCTCTTATGGAGAATTTTCTCCATATGGTTGGCCTATCCATATTTGATATTTTTAATATTAATACTGATTATATATTTAAAATTTATGCATCATTGCTATTTTATATTTAACAACTATTGAGTTGTTTTTCCAACATGTCACTATAGTATGCAATGTCTTTATTAAGGCTGACAGTTGTAAATTCCACAAATTCACTAAATGTTCTTAATTGGACAGTTGTAAATATAGCAGTGAATGAAATAAACAAAATATATTTCGCTATAATATATTAATGCTTGATATAACTAATGCTTAGGTGGTTATGGAACCTGAAATCCTGTGTTTGCAGAGCCAAAGCTCTTACCACTAAGCCACAACAAGTTCCTAAATGAATTTTATCAATTGATGACAAAATGTTGAACTTACTAATACATTGATGCGTCTTGTCTTGTCTTGTCTTTAATAAGTACTTTGGAGCATATTAAGATACGATAAGGTTTACTTCCATGCCCTCTTTTCTGTATTTTATCAATATTGACCTTATTCGAAATAACTGAAACTTTATGAAGAATATAATTATGTTGTTTAATTTAATGGCAATTGCATGTTATTTCAAATGCAAAATATTTTTATATCATAAAATTTAGAGAAATTGTTCGTGTTTCAGTATAAAAGCTATAGATTTATTGTTGGTATTGTCTCGACGACAAAACGGAGACACGAAGTCGAATAGAAATTGGAAAGCATCCAGCTGAACGTAAAAAATAACTGAACGCTAGACAACATTTAGATGATACCGATTCAATAAAGAATGTGACGTGTTTTAGCTTATTTTCCTTTTAACTATCTCCCTTTTGATGTTTGTGTTCTAGACGCCGAGTTCAGTGAACTGAACTCTGATGTATCTATATGTTACCAAAGACTATGGTAATATCTGAAAGATTGCTCTTCATAACTCTCATGTGTAATGTGTACCTTCTTCACTTTGTATCTTGTTTTCTCAATTCCAGCCAAAAACAGTTTCTGGGATATATTTTCCCGATATGCTCATTGAAATGTGACGCCAAAAGATATGCAATATTTACAGAGGCTGTCATGCTATGATTCATATGGTTTGGTTAAGAATATTTGAAATCGCTTTATAATATAGACAAATGCCAAAAGTACTTTAGCATAAAAGCATATTCGAAAATACTGTTTATCTGAAAATGTTTGATTTTTGCTTTTATATTATTATTTTTTCTGCATTGCATATATATCTGACCTAAAATATTAATTTATATTGATTAATTTAAAAACACAACTTCTACATTGAGTCAAGTATTAAACATATTTTTAATAAAAAATGGTTTATCGTAATATAACAAGTATCTTTTTTCTTTACTTTCTTGGTCTTTTTTATATAAAGAGGTACAATAGTTTATTTTTACATGTTTTAACAAAGTTATACCATTTATATCCAGTATTTTAGACATCCTGTATGTATTGTTAAAAAGGCATTATTAAAAATTTGCTAAAGGATATTTCTTCAAAAAAAATTGCCAATATGTTCTCGTTAAAGTTATTAATTTATTATTAATTATAATTAATACATGTATCTTTTTCCTTTACTTTCTTGTACTTTTTGGTATAAAGAAGTAGAAAGAATTACTTCTTATAATTTTTTAGTAAAGTTATACCATTTATTTCCAGTATTTTTGATTTGCTGTGTCAGTATTACTAAAAGGTATTATTAAAATTTTGCTAAAGGATATTTCTTTAAAAGTTATGGAACAGAGTTTAGCAATATGTTCTAATATTGTTAAAGTTATTAATTTATTAATAATTATAATTAATACACGTATCTTATTTCTTTACTTTTTTGTCTTTTTTCTATAAAGACGTACAATGAAATATTTATTATAATTTCTTAATATATTACTATTTATTTCCAGTATTTTTATTTATTTGCTGTGTCAGTATTACTAAAAAGCATTATTAAAAATTTGTTAAAGGATTTGTTAAAGGTTTGGCAATATGTTATAATATAGTTAAAGTTATTAATTTATAAATAATTATAATTGATACATATATCCTTTTCGTTTAGTTTCCTTTGTCTTTTTGATATAAAGAGGTATAAGGTTATTTTACTCTTAGTGTCGACAGTCAACACCGATTTATTTTTGCCTTAATTTCAAATATTTAATTTAAATTTAAATTCAATAATTAGAAAGAAATAAATTGAATAAGTTTATAAATAATATTCCATCTACTTTTTTTTTATTCTCTAATATAAATTACATCTTTCTTTTAAGGTTTTTAATCGGCTAGGACCTGTAGTAAACCTTATGTTAATTAACAAAATATAAGAATTGCAACAAATAGATATGATTAAAATTAGAAGATTTTGTGATTAATAAATCTAAAATCTAAGTGGGTGACTAATAGTAACTATTTTCCATAACTCACAACAGTCTAATTTGTACAGGTTATTGATGAACTAAAACTATATTGAAAGTAATTTTGATTTGTTTTACAAGTTATAAAATTTTCATTTTATCGATTATTGCACTGATTCTTGTCAGATTATTCAATTTTTCTCGATATAATTAAAAAATTCTTGATGCTATAATTAAGGTAAATTTTAGGTGTTTGTTTCTTGTGAATGTCACGTTTTGTTTATATTATATATAGACAAGGCATAAATTAATCAATTTTTTTGTTCTGATTTTTTAAAATCATTATATATAAAATTATTATAGACCAATGTTGATTTTGGAGTCTTTTGCATATTGCATGCATAAGATGCAAAATATAAATATGAAGGTATATGATTTACATTTTGTCGATCTAATTTCTTTCTTAACGCTATTCAAAAATATTTGGCTTTATAATAAATCTAAATAAATTTTGTTATGATAATTATAATTTTAAATTAATTTATTAAAAGTACCATAATATATTTAGCTTTGTATATAACTTATCATAAGACTTGAATACAATTATAGACATTTTCTTATGTTTTGTTTTTTAAAAAATTTCTCTAATTTCACGCATGTTTCTTTAGTCTTTCAATTATAAATACTAAATCACTTAATTTAAAGAAAATGTTTCAATTTCAAATCGACATGCGAGTTCGATATAATTATTTAGATAATAAACTGCGCATTCTTCATCTTTTCCAAAACATTTTAGTCGCAAACTAATAAGCCATTTTGCCAGGCTTTCGCAAATAATAACGGATGTTTATTTTAACAACTCGTTTAAATCACATGATACCTTGAAAATAGCTCTACAACTTATTTACTGCACATGTTAAAATTAATTTGGGTGTAATAAAAATTATACTTTCATAAATATTTTGTTAAAAGATGAGCAGTTATAACATCATATGCGTTGTAAATTTTTGGTATAGAGAAGTTACTTTGTTATGGTAATAATAATTATTTTATATTTTATACTTAAATATATATACAGTAAAACCCTGTTAAGACGCTTTATAGGGACTTGGCAAAGATACTTTGTGAAAGAGGCGTATTACACGAGAAATCGTATGAAGCGTGATTGTCTTAACGGGTTTCTACCGTAATTCTAACTTGTATAAAATAACAATTCGTATTTTTTTATTTCAAATCCGGGACATTAATTTTGGCTGGGGCATCAAATATAATTTTATAACCCTTTCCACTCCGGCGGCGAAATACATATAAATCTCGTAATTTGCGAGTGGAAAGGGAATATTTTTTGTTACAAACAAAAACTATTTAAGGATTTAATTAAAATCATTTCTTAAAATAAATCTAATTTTTAACTTTCCGTATGGCAAGTTATAGTAATCGCGAAAAAATCGAAAATGAAAATTTTTATATATCTTTACGTTTCAAAGGTTTCTGAACATTACTTAGAAAAAATTGATGTATGTGTGTGTGTATAGGTGTAAGGCCGGGCAAAAAGGTCCAATTTGACTTTGGGCAATAATATTATAAGTAATACCTAATTAATTATAAGTATAAGGAAATCATTGAGTACATAATTTATATCTACTAATAACATAAATTGATTTTGATATTAATTTTATCATACTATTATATTATACTATTTTATATCATAGATAAATTAACTATTATCTATTATACCGTGAGATACCTATGCCATCAATTTCTCTATCCATACAAATAATCTATTACTGCTAGATTATTATTTGCTAACTAACTTATATATACATATATACATTACAGTAATAGATTATTTGTATGGATAGAGATGGATAGAGACATATATATAAGATACCCTACATACCTATTTAATACTAATGTGTTATATTCCTACCTTACGCCCTACGTATTATCTCTACCTATCTATTGCCTATACCGGGGATTGAACCCGGTTCCTCTGCGTGACAGTCACGCATCTTAACCACTACTCTATCGGGTCCCCCCACTGAAAATATATTATGGAACACACTGTTGTTTTTTGGTTCATTTTCTAATTAATTGAGCATTTTAGCAGTAACTAATACTAAGGTGACGCGACAACACACGAAAAAAGACGGTTGATTGTAGCGTTGATGTGGTCGAGTGGTTAAGGTCGTAGCCTGTCACGCGGCGGGCCGGGGTTCGATTCCCGGTAAGGGTGAAAATAGTATGTAAGCGAAATTGTAGGTGTAAGATAATAAATGTTAGGCGGTTTAGATATAAGTGTAAGAATTAAGCGTATACGGTGTCGTGGTAAAGGAACGTACGATATAGTAGTTATAAGGCGTATAACCACGTAAAGTGTAATGTTTAGGTATGGTTTAGGTATAGGTGATACACATACGCGAAAAGAAATTTATGATATTAGGAGTTATCGTATAAGAATTGCGAATGTTATATAGATTTGATTTATAAATATTCTTTCTTCTATACAAATATTTAGTTTGCTGGTTAGTTTTTTGACAAAGGCAGGGCAAAAGTGCGAGAAATGTTGATTTAGTTTTTGAGTCAACGGAGCATCTGGTTTAAATGATTCAAAGAACATTTTACATTTATTTAGTGAAGGAAGAAGTGATTAAATTTTTGGGCAGGTCCAATAAAAAAGGTAAAATATTCTCTGTTAAAAATATTAAATATCGGTACGAAAAGTTCTAGCAATTTGTCTTAATGCACGCCATGCACCTCTACTTTAGTCTTATATTATAATTGCTGGCATTTCCCGTACCGTAACGAAATGTTCGAGGAATACTGAATGTTTTCAAATAGATTATTATAAATATTGTAACATTGTCTAATATTTATAAGAATTATATAAACTGAATTGCAAAGTTGAAATTATTTGTAAAGTATATTAGAACTATAGTCAGAATCAAAATTAATTCTGAATTATTTTCGATATACAAAAAAAAAAAAAAAGTTGAAACAAATTTTTTTTTCCAAAATCAATTATTTTGTGAAGACAAGCAGAAAGTTCTTTGAATCAATTAAATCGGACGCTTAGTTCTCTCAAAAACTTCCATTTTTTGTACATTTAGCTTCGTATCTATGCGAAAAACTAATAACCACTTCTCCCAATCATTACTAATTGAATGTTTTTTAGATCATTTAAATCGGATGCTCCGTTCTGTCAAAAACTCGATTTCTATTTTCTGCACTCTTTGCTCTTTATCTTTCGTAACCGAAAACGTGGACGAAAAATTGTATCCATACATACATACACACACACACACATCCATTTTTTCTGAGGTATGCCAAAATGTTCAGAAACCTTCAAAACGTCGAGAAATGTAAAAATTTCCAATTCCGATTTTCGGCCCATTACTATAACTTACCCTACGGGCAGTTAAAAAAATGAGCCATTTGACGGTCAAAAATGAACATTAGACATATGCACATCAAATTATCAGGTATTTTATAGAGATTTAAAAAAAATAATTTTTGGTACGGGAAGTTCCAGCAATTTGCCTTAAGGCACGATGCCAAGCGCCCACTAGTTTAAATAAAAATCATTTAGTATAAAACTTTTTACATTTGTCTGAATTATGTTCTTTTTTGCTTAAGTTAATTTTGCTTCTGCAAATTTTTAGTGATAGCTTCAAGTAATGTATTTGGATATGTTCAGTTTATTTCGGTTCTAATTTCGTGAAAATATTATCTGAAATTAAACATTGTTATAAGACAATATTAAATTCGGAACAATCTGAGACAAAAACCTTAATCTGGGACGAATATTGCTTCTATAAAATTCCGGACGCAAGGTTTAGATCCGGAACAGTTTCTGCCAATCCGGAACCTCAACCAAAATGGATTAGAAATAAACATTTATTTTTTATACCATTGCAAAAGTTCAAAGTAAAATCCATTATCTAAGATTTACTAAAAAAAAACAATCTACTATAAGCAAGCAGAAACATTCGTGAAACATGGAGACTTCTACAACGTAAAACATTGTCAATCGTCATGAATTATAAATAAGACCTAATTACGTTTCGTCTATTGAGTTGTCCTTGGTATTTACAGGAGGTTCATTGTGACGTCTTTTCAATGACGTAGAACCGAATACGTCATTTCAATATACCCCAAATGTCTTCTTTAAATATTTAATGATGCTGGTACTATTTTTAATTTCGTGAATTCTTCACTTGTTTGTGGCAATTAATTGTAATTATTGATTTGTAGGACTACTAGGTCGGTGGAAAAGTCCAAATTATGAGCTAATAATCGATTTTATGGGTACAGATAAAATTGTTTAAGTGCCTTTAATGAAATTCTAGTTCTACAAGGTCGGGATGCAAAATGCAAAATGGTGTAACCAAGAATTTGTCTCACGCTGTGATTGCGTTGTTGTTGTTATAATAAAATACCATTAGCTGATTAAACTGCATTCTGCACATCACTGGGTTCTAATGGTCAATATAAAGAAATATAGCGCTATAAATTGACTTTTATCATTACTTTTTTTATTATGACGTTCTTTCGAACATATTCTCTTTATTTTTATGAGAGCAGCTATAATATACTAATACGATATCAATCTGCAATTTATTAGAGATTGAGAGGAAAGCAATTGAATACCACAAACTCTAATACAAATGCATATATATATATATATATATATATATATATATATATACTAGCTGACCCGGCAAACGTTGTTTTGCTAAGTAAGGTATATTCTAAACAATTTCTAGAGAATCAAAAATATTAATACTTTAAGTATATAAGGATGTGTTGTTTGAATGCTTTATACAATGAGGTATTATCAAAACAATAAACCCCATTAGTTTGTCTATTTTTTGTCAATACAATCAAACTGGAAGTTTTATACACTTTCTATAGAAATCATCGCATCGCTTGCTATTTTTAAGAATTAATTTACTTGCCACTTCGTAATAATTTTCTGTGGTTATTAAAAAATGTATTATATATTATTCGCGTAATAATTTTTCAAAAGTGGTGATTAAAAATGCATATTAATGTATTTGTATCAATACAAAATCACCGAATGACAGTTGACAATTGAAAGTAAATGTCATTAATTAAATGGATAGCTTATAAATAATTAATTTTGAATTGGAATGAAAAATGCGACAAAAAGCATCACATATGTTTCTCCTGGTTCTAAACTACCTCCCTGCCAATTCTCATCTAAATCGGTTCAGCCGTTCGTGAGTTATAAGTGTTCTAACTTAAGCGATCCTTTTTTTTATATATATAGATATACTTTTTTATATATATTAGGGTGGTCCTTAATATGGATGTTTTCCAATTTTATTGCTACCAGGCGCTCAAATACTTCCAAATTGATAAAAAAAAATCTGACAGTTTATATCTTAATATTAACTTTCGTCCGCACTCCAGCCATAGTTTCTTATGAAAATAACATGGGTAAAATTCTATTGGTTTTTTAGAATTACATAACTTAGCGACAAGTGAATCAAAATTTTGAGAATAGCATTGTATTTGCTTATTTTGATCATAAATAAAAAATTACAACAAACATTGAATTTTATAAAATAAGTATTTACTTAGGAAGAAGAATCAACTTTGGTTGGAGTGCGGACTATTTTAAAATTAATATTAATGCTTAAAACTTTTAGAGGATTATTTTTTATCAATTTGGAGACAATTGAGCCCCTGGGAGCAAAGACCATTCTAATGATAATCAATCAGAGCTTAGAGATATATAGAATTGAATATAATTACTAATAGTCAAAGGCAAGTTTAATTTTGATTTATTATTTCTGAAATTTAATAGATTTTTTTAAAAATGTGATGGCACATAATAATCCGACTTCAAGAACTGCAAAGTTCATTATTAGGAAACTGATTTTTATTCATTTTAAATTACGATTTATTTTTATGTGTAATACTATTTTGATCTTAGTAGAATGTTTTATTGCAAAGTTTTATTATAGCTTAATTTGGAATGTGATTAATGCAATTAATCATGACATTGAAACACAGATTTATAAACCCAATAGAAATTTATAAATAGTTAACAGCAATCTACAAACAATACAATAGTCTATTAATAATAAACATATGACTAATGTTTTTATACGGTTTTATTCTATGTTTTAGTCTATTATTACATAGAACTCATGCAGTTGCTATTCGATACACAAACATCAATTATTTAGTCTTTCTCATGCTAAACTTAATTTATCTTGCCAAACGTAAAATAAACAAAGGCAGATATTCGAATCACTTAAATACATTATAAATTATTTATTCCGAAATTATCTACCTATTAACTTGTTCATCAAAATGTTTATATAAATTTCACTATTTTTGTCATGACGCATTTGAACCACATGCTCAACAAATTCCTCTACTCATTCGCTTTGAGCTAAAATAATCTAAATTGCAATAAAATTTATCAATGTAACAGTGCGTCATAAATTCTCACTAATACTGTGCATTATATCATAACGATTTAGAAACATAAACAATTTTTGCTCAGTTTATGCCAATACTTATGGATTAAATAGACAATGCATTAGTCAACCTATTTTCTTTATTTTTTGTTGTGATTTTTTTAAACTGTTATAGATCGACATAGGTTGTAAAAGCTTTGCCAAATTTAAGGTATATGATGATATAAATTATATATTATCAAATCTAATATTATCAATTTTATTATATTTTGTAAATGTATCTATTTTTTATAATAAGAATAAAGGGTAGTCGTTATTTTGGTAGGGGTAGTTGGTACATTAGTGTTCAATGCAAACGTAAGAACAAAGAAATAATATTATCAAATTAGCAAATTTATCTTTTTTATAATATAAATAAAAATTAGTCGTTATTTTAGTTTTAGTCAAAGTGTTGTCAATGCATTGTTTATTAATCAGTTTTCTGTGGTTGACAAATATACTTGCCATACATTTTTTAGTAAATTAAATTGTTACTTTCACTAATAACACAGGTGAACAAAATAAAAAAGGCATTGGTATTGGGTGTGCGGCATATATTTTCCATTGGTAAGTATCATGCAGAGAATTATTAGATAAAAGATTTTGTCGTTTTTTTTTAATTTTTTTTCATTTGAAATTTGTAATGTAGTTTCTATCGCTAAACACGAATCTAAAGTCAAAATAGGGGGTCAAATGGATTTAAATTAATTTTAAATTAAAAAAAAAAGCCAATATCTTTGAATGATAGTTCAAATCTTATAATTTCTGTCGTCTTTTCGCCCTTTTTATCTTAAATGACTATTGTGTAGTCACTTAAATGATTTGTTAAATTTCTTTTGTGTAATTCAACAATTATTTGCAAATATTAAGCATGTTTCCATTGCCCATAATCTGCAAATTGCTGATGTTTTCTATAAAAAAAACTTGATAGATCATTCAAACGACTAATACCACTATGCCGTCCGGCGACACCACAGTGGTGTCGGGCGCGAACTAGCGCTCAACAGCCGGCGACACCACAGTGGTGTCATGAGCACAATATCGTCCTTTGGCCAGTGGCAGAAATCTTTCCATCCTGTTGGTGTTTTAATTTAGATAACAAAATGTTACACCCGTCAACTTTAGTAAGACCTAAAAATTTGTAATTTTTCGATAATATCCAGAATGGGCGGGGACAAGCAAAGTGATAACAAATTAGCACTACCGGCGCCAAGCGAATAAATTTTTACAAGACGTGCGGACGGCAAAGTGATACTCAATAATCATTTAAAGTAAAAAAGCTACATTAGGAATTTTTTTTTGCAATTTAGATTATAGAAATTATTTGAAGTATCACGCAGAAGTATAACTAGATCTGAGATCTTGTCTTTTTTTTATTTTGTCAATTTTTTGACATGTGACCTCAAATTTTGACTTGAGATACGAACCTAAAGTCAAAATTTGGGGTCAAATAGTAAAAAATTGGATATTAAAAAAAAGACAAGTTCCCAGATCTAGTTATACTAGTTCAGCCGCAAAAACTGCATTGGAAAACATATGTCGCACATGCAAAACAGACCACTTTTTTATGGACCTGTGTAATTTTGACAAATTTTTACCATAAAATATGGTATAAATACATTGCTATAAACTTCAAAGTGGGCATATTGTTTTATAAACGTAACATTGTAGAAGTAACAAAAATAATTATACTAGTTTTCTAATTTTCCCAACTCTGACTCCCAACTTTTGAAATAAAACTCCTCACTCTGTACGTATATAGTTTACTCTACTTGGCGCGTGTCTTGTGTCTCTTGGAGGGTGCGAGTAGGTTAAGAATGGGTGCCTTTTAGTACCGAAATGTCGTAATGGATGGGTTGCCATGTAATACTATGCATCCATTCCATCGCGTTCGAGCGTTCGTATGTTTTTGTGTGATTCTCTCTAAGGTCACGGACTGACTATCTGTCTCAAGGTCGATGCGAGGGGTTTGGGAAGGCGTGATCTTCTCTCGTTGCCGGGTTTTTGCGAATTCTCCAAGGAGTAAATTCGATATCACTCACAATTCTTCGAGTTTCGTCATGTCTGTCGTAATAAAAATTTCCATCAATAACGAAACGAACAACTTCTTCTTTGCTTAGAGTTTCGAGTGTAGAGAAATCTAGATATCCACTCCAAGGCTCATACATTGACATATTGATGGACATGAAGTAATTTGATTTGAGATGTTAGGACGTCTATTAGTTTGTGTAGTTAGTCGAAAGCGTTGTTCAACTAATGAAAGCTTTTAGCTATAATAGTGTTAATAATGAATGGTAATAACCATATCGAAATCTCAAATATCATTTATATTACTAATTTTATTTGAAGTGGAGAAATTGAATGTGATTTCTCTTTCTCATTATTCTCAAATCATTTTCTAAGAACTAACCATTTTTTTTCTTTAAACTCTCATTTAGCCATATAACTCATAAGGCCTGTAAATAATTCTGATTGTTATATAATATGGAATAAATAAAAAAATATTAGGAGCCTTACATTATCTACGTGAGGCTAAAATAGCGGTCGACAAAAAAAAAACAAGAAACATTACAAGAGGTTGCAGTATATATATATATTTTTTTTAATTTTGCACCTTTTTGAATGTTGGATGGGGGAAGGTAAAACATGCTTCAAACTCACGATATTAATGGACAGCCCCTAATTAACATTAACAAATTGTAATCATTTTCATATCAGCTCCAAGATTTATTTAGAAGTCCCCTAGTGGCGGACACCTAAGGTTATTTATAAATTTTATTTTCCTTTTTATTTTCTTTTCAAATATCTCATTATTTTCTTATTCTGTTTATAAATAATATTGTTACATTCTGCATTATATGTAATTTTATCTTAAGCATTTTATGTTACTAACTATATATTGTAATTTTGTATATATTTTAATTGTTATTCATTATGTAAAATAATTGTATTTCCTCTTGGAGAAATTTGTGGGCTATATATTTAAATAAATAAATAAATAAATAAAAAAATATTTTACGAAATAATTATTAAATTAAGATTTCTGTTAGATCTTAGCTAAAAAGTTATTAATACTATCAATCAAACTTTGGTAACAAAAAATATGATTTTAAACAGTGGCCTATATTTGCACATGTAGACGAATGTTCTTAGATATTGCAAAAAAATCACTATTTACCGATGCTCTCAGCTGGAGCATTCATCATAAGATTTTTATTCTTTGACTAGGAAATACGAAAAATGAGGGTATGTTGTGACCGTTAGCACTCAGACAGAACAAAATTTAATAATTGGAATAAATTACGTAAATTCTCACAAAAATATCAATGTCCGGTACTAAGAGACAGACATTGTGCGTGCCCCCCATGCCCCCTTCACTTTTATTTTGAAATAAAAAGATTTATACTCGCTTAAATAATATGTATTAAACAGAGTGTCCGGTGTTTGGGCCGTCCGGCGTTACGGGACTTCTCCCTATATACAAGCAATGCAAATAATTTATATTTGATTTTCAATCATTTTTAATGTAATAAGTCCAAGTATGTCATTTAGTTTTTAGTAATTTAGTGTACTTTATATTTTGTATATATCATATATAAAAGGCGAGGCGGTTCTCAAACTCCAGATTCGAAATCTGAAGCTTTAACTACTAGGCCACGGGGAAGCCCATTTAGTACACTTCAACCATTATATTTTGCATTGTTATTTAGCAATAGTAGAATCATTTTCACCTTACAATTATTGTAGAAATATGATATTTAATGCCGCGTCCGTAAATTTATTTAAATTAGTTTTTTATTTCCTAAAATTTTATCAACTCATTCGTTAATTTTTATTATTATCAAAATTTTGGTTTGATATTAAATGAAATTTAATATATTGCAATGAATGTAAGTCAAAATACTAACGTTCTTATAAAGGAATTTTAACATAAGTCTATTTCTCATTTGAATAAGTTGAGCTCGTTATTCTGTGCCAAGACTATTAGCATTGCCGTGCAAAATTATGCGAACGCGTAAAGATGCTAAAATATGTAAATTGCTGGCATCAATTACTCACTGTGTAATATTTGCTTGCATAGAAATTTTACATTTACATTGTTATTATATCACAAATTTTGCCTCCTACTGCATCTTTTTATATAGACTTTTTTTTATGAAATTCTATGTTTAAAAAATATTTTCATCACGAAATAATGAAACAAATCCTTTAAGAATTTATGTTAATGTTTTGTTTTGAATATATATAGCTTTCATGGCATTTGCTACTTCAACCATTATTCTGTTCCTCAATGGAAGCATCAATTAAAATACCGAAAATTTTCCTCAAGACTTTATTTTTGGCGAAACTGGGCTGCGTTTTAGGGAGATAATTAAGAATTCTTGTACACACTCTCGCACCGTAAATCATATTCCACCGTGAAAATTATATTCGTTCATTTATGCTATCAAATGAACTAAATCTTGTTAACAACGTTGATATAAAGATCAATTTCACACTTAAATATTTAATAATTTCACACAGTACATCATACTTTTAATAAGGAGTACATCAACCCTCATACTTCGTTACTATCTTATATGATTAAATAAATATGATCAATGTCCGTACATTTGTCTACCGATTGTTAACATATTTTACATTTAATTTGCAATTTAACTATGCAAATGCAATAATATATACATACAAGTACATATACATGACAAGTTTGTTAATAATTAGCATCTCCTGCGATCTCAAGAAATTCTATTCCAGGCTTCTAGTGTCATTATATTCCGCATGCAATTTTAATAACAAAAATTTGTTCATCGCTTTAATTTTTCTCTTATATAGATATTTCCAATAAAATGGTATTTTTACTTTCGTATGTGATATAATAAAAAAACTGTTACACATTAAAAAAACGGCTCAGGAGAAGAGAATTCCGAATAGAAATCATTTGGTAATATTTCACCTTCTCTAGCTCTAGTTTCGCGAATGTACATAATTATATGTGAAAAATTCAAGTAAATTTTTAAACAAATAAGAACTGTTATGTACAGCTTCGAATGCTTTCTTTTCTATTAGATACCAATTGTATAAAAAAATATTAATAATTTTTGATAGTAATGGTGCGTACCTATATGCAATGCTTGTAAATATTGGAGTAAATTTTGTAGAAAATGTAGCTAATTCATTTGCATTAAATTGCATTTTCCAGTAGGCATAATTATTTATCAATGTAAATGAATATTTACTAATGTTTGTATAAATCAGTATATAAAAATTTCTTTTGAGTGGTTTGAGTGTGTGATGCTCTAATGTAGTAAATCAATTACAAAATTATTTTCTGATCATTTTGAATTATCTTCTTAAATTCAAATGCCATTGTCTTTTTCCTGCTTATCGCAAATACTGTAGCACATTGCGTGGAAATTCTATTTTGTATTAAAACTTCTTGAATATTTAAATTTAACATCCATAACGTTTTAGCATCATCTAATATTCATGACGACGCTTGACTACAGAAAAAGCCAGAACAGTATTTAAGATTTTCGGAATCGCGAATTTGGGATGTATTGATAATTTATGTTGACTTAACAATTGAGACGAGTACATAATTATATTAATGCGCAGGCTAAACTGAAAAGTACAATAATTGATTGATATTTAATCCTTGATTGTCTAGTATTTGATCCTAAACTATAAGATATTTACAAGAATAGAGAGCATCAAAACTTGAATCCAAATTAATAACATTATATCCAATGATCAAACCCTAATTTTTATGCAAATAATTTCTGCAAAAATCTCATTAAATATTCTTCATTCACACTTTGGTATTATGTATGGGTACTTTTTCCATCGATAATTAATTTGTACACCGAATTTTCCCTAAAGTATTTTGTAAATCAATTCGTCTCATTCTTAATTCTTACTTATGTAAAATTAAAAGTTTCACAATTGACTTCAATTCAAGAGGTTAAAATAATTTAATTAGAAAAATTGATATGCTAGTACTAGTATGTCTTATATTAATCTACTGTTACGACTACTATTAATATTAATAAATATTTTATTTATTTTTACTACAGATAAATATAATAATTCAAAAAAAAAATAAGAGAATGCGATAATTAATTCAGTAATAAATCATATTAAGTTTAATTCATAATTCATTTAATACATTTTTGGTATTGTATTTAAAATCATACTTCATCGAGTCTTTCAAATACCATATTAAAAAAATTGTTCAAATGATATACTTTTCTGTTTATATTTTGTTGATACATAATGCTATTTGTTTATGAATATTCACCATCTTTTCGCTTGAATAAATTGCATTCCGGATTTATTATCTATCTACAAACAAGTTTGAGATTTTTTTTTCATTCTTAAATACTTAATGTTCTTAAATTTTCTTCTTGTTTTTACATTGTTTGTAAATGTAAATACAATATTTACGATAACAAATATTTGTATTTTAAATAGTGGTATACTTGAAAGCAGTTTTGAATTTTATATCTTTGATAGTTATATGGGCTTCGTAGTAAGAACGTGGTTTAGCATTCACTTGATCCGAGTTCGATACCTACCTAGGCTAGCAGTAGTGATATCAAGTAGTAGCGATGTCATATTTTTACTTAAGATTATATAACATATCATTTTGATTGCTGACATGAAGATTTATCTCTCTGAAATTAATATATAGAAATTATAATCATATTGTTATGGTAATTATTTTATGTCCTTACAAAGTTTAGTACAAATGTTTTCAATAATTATGTTAGTTCGCATTCTGATGTTTTACTATTTATACTTGCAACATTTTTTTTTTATCATCGGTGGTAATTCAAAATATTTCCAGCTGCAGTGGTTTTATAGGAAAATAAGGTTTTCAGGCTTTCATAATTATTTATTTTGTCAATTTATTAAAGAGAATCTCAAGCCGATCATTATGAGCTACTATTGTATATTTATGATTTTAACTTGAACAACATAGTTATAAATGCTATAATTATTATCAATACAAATTGCCATAACATCAGAAACTTTCATGTATCTTTTGCAATACTAAATAATCAAATAGCTAATGAAAGTGCATTTATTCGAAAATATAAACTTCCTACGAGCGCAGGTGTTTTCTCAGGTGAAACTCGATCTAGAGAGGGCTTATAAATGTGTTCATTATCATAACATGGATTTCAATAGGTTGCTGAACAGCAATGTAACGTAAGAGAAAATCAATTCAATAATACTAGAAATCCTACCGTTTCCATATCAATTTACATTTATTGCTGATCGCAAAATCGATAATAGTTGATTTGCTCGAGGCTGGGTGTAGAAGGAAAAATATTTATAAATTCACTTTTTTATCTTTACTATTTAATCTTGAAACAAATACTAGTTAGGTATATTTTCTATACTATAGAGAAATTTCTTATGTCTGAAGCACCTATTATTTTCAATTCGAAATAAAGCTTGATGACGATCTTATAATAAATAGTACATAAATCAAAATTTTTGTAAATTATTTATTAAGTGCTATTTAACAACGTTGTTTACAAAAAAGGGATATTTATAAACACACAAAACCAGTTAATAAAATAATTAACAATGAAATTAAAAAATTATATTCATAAAAATGCAAATCATAATAAATTAAATATTGTATAATTTAGTAGTGAAAAGTACCTATCTATGGTTCAAAGTGAATTACTGGTTTATTGTGAGTTGGGTTTTAACTACCATTTGAGTCCAGCAAGAGTTGCATTTTTTCTAATATCAATTTTATTATTTCATTGTTGCTGTCTTGATAAAAATAAGTACTTAAGGACATACCTAAATACTTTTGGTCCTGTCTTGACAATTTTTTGGCATCCACTGAATGATCTGAATATTTATCTCCATCGCATACTAGTTGTAAAATTGCAAGGATAAAATGTAAAAACTAATTTTAATGTTATATTATTCTAATCTAGCATTACTAGCAAATCGTCAAGTAGGAGTACCTGTTTGATATCCTTAAATGGTTATAAAGTAATTGCCGATATGAAGACAGTGCTTTCACTTTTTCCTTGTCTCTCCCTGAAATGATAAATAATAAGGAAGTACGAAAGGCGGTTAAATTTTATGCATCGGGACATGCGATACTGCCGGCGCTTCTAGGTTTCATTCATTGCACGATTTTCTCATACAACTTTATAAATATTGGTTGGCGCTTATGGTGTACGTAACCACTTTCAAGTGATAAGAAATCTATACTACATTTATTTTAAAATATTGTTTATATATATGTTTATATATATATATATATATATATATATATATATATATTTATATATTAGGGTGGTCCTTAATATGGACATTTTCGAATTTCCTTGCTCCCAAGGGCTCAAATGGTTCCAAATTGTTAAAAAACAATTCTCTGAAAGTTTTAGTTCTTGATATTAACTTTTAGATAGTGCGCAATTCAATCAAACTTCGTGTGGAAATAGCATGGAAAAAATTTTGAAAATTAAAAAAAAATTTTTTTTGGTATAACTTAGCGACAAATGAATTAAAAGTGAAAATTTGTCATTTTTCATTGAAAATTCGATGCTCTGCAAAATTTTTGAAATTTTTTTCATGCTAATTCCATACAAAACTTTGATTAAATTGCGCACTATCTAAAAGACAATATTAAGAGCTAAAACTTTCAAAGAATTGTTTTTTATCAATTTCGAACCATTTGAGCCCTTGGGAGCAGTGAAATTCGAAAATGTCCATATTAAGGACCACCCTAATATATATATATTTATATATATATATATATATATATATATATATATATATATATATATATTGTAGAGTTTCGAACAAGAAACCAAAAGTAATAAAATACAAGAAAAGTTTTTTTATAAACAATTTCTTTTTTTATTTATTTATTTACTGTCGACGTTTCGGAACTAGGTACGTTCCACCTTCAGAACATCTATGAAGGTGTGAAGATTCAGGACATCTGTGAAGATGGAACGTACCTAGTTCCGAAACGTCGACAGTAAATAAATAAATAAATAAAGAAATTGTTTATTAAAAAACTTTTCTTGTTTTTTTATTACTTTTGGATTCTTGTTCGAAACTCTACAAAATTTACACAAATCTAAGATTCTACCATTTAATATATATATATATATATATATATATATATATTTGTGTGTTATTGATTTTGTCGCAAATGTTATATTAATATCTATTCCAGATGAACCACGACCTCATCTGGGTGCCTGGGAGGACCCTCTGACAACACTGTCAGCCTCGGTTCGAGCCTCCACCGGGCGGCGGCGTAAAGGGCCCACCGGTGGTGGCAGAACCCATACCTCAGAGGACAGCTGGGGATCTAACTCTGATCATGAACTTTCTACTGACGATGAAAGCGATCGCAGTGCTGCTTCAACAACAAGGTATTCACCATATTTTTTATAATTAATGTGAATTGCATTTGGAAAACATCATTTATTGCAACATGTAAAGATATTCGTCGAGATGACCGTTTCAAGTAAACGGCATAAAAATTCTTCGTATTTTTTATTGAGAATTTACACCATGTACTGGATACATTTTTATCAGCTTTGCAATGAAAGTATATAAAGTAATTAGCATATAAATTCTAATCAGTATCTTACTTCGGAAAATAAAAAATAGTTCAAAAGTTGTTCTGCGAACTCCGCGTCATATCAATTTAGCATATTAGAATCATTTAGAAGATCATAGGTTAGGCGTTGCAGTTATTATGATACACTCACGTTCGAATAAATACTATGCCCTTCGTCCATATGATCGATTTTTGATTACATCAATGCAGATTTTAAAAATAAACAACTAAAATGCTTATTTAAATATATATGATTAATTATAGTACCTAATATAGTAATTTCACTTTTTTCGCATTATAATAATGCTTTCGCTATATTTAAACGAAAACGTGTGGGCGCGTGCGTGTTTGTGTATGCGAATAATTCACTACAAAAATATAAAAAAGTAGTTCATGTGTTGCAAAGTTTTCAACACATATGTGTAATATTCTTAATTTTTATTTGGTGTATATAATAATAGTAATATTTTTTTTCTTTTCTTGCTCTAGTCGCGGTCAACTGCGATCGACTTTGAATAAAGCTCGCACTCTGTGGCGCTCTTCCGGAGGTTCATCGGGTTCATCTTCTATGAACGGATCTTTGAATTCTCCTGGAATGGCTCAACCCGGTGCAGATCCTGCTCATCCTGGCGATGGCTCGCCTGGAGGGCGCTTATCGCGATGGTTTTCAATGAGAAGAGGTTCTTCGCATCAATATGATTTAGGAGGCACTACAACATCCAACAACGCGCAAATTACAGCCGCTGCATTAGCTGCAGCTGTTGCAGCAACTAATAATAATCACAATGTTGTCGATGGTTCATCTAAGATGCCTCAACTAACGGAGGTATATCTAGCGACAATATTCACATCATTACTGTTTTTATTACGCATATAAAGTAAATTACTAATATTTATGCTCATGATGTTTAATTATTTAATTTTATTTAGATGGACGAAGACAGTGTACCCGTAACAAATACAGCTTTGCGAGGCAAAGGTTCTTTCTATGGAAGATCGCCGTCCACCACGTCGGGCGGTAGCGGTGTGAACAACGCGAATCGCAGTGGATCTTTACCACCTAACAGTGAGTTGACGTCGACGGCTTTGCAACAGCAAATTCCGTTGCGAAAAACCGCTCCGCCAACATTGCCACCGCCGCCGCCTGGTCTCACAGAATTACAACGAAAGCGACGGCTAATAGTTCAGTCAATAGTCCATAGCGAGAATTCATATGTTGCTACTCTTCAGCGCCTTGTTAACGTAAGTGATCCATATGATCCATCAATTGTTTCGAATGAATCGAAAAAATTATGACTTAAAGTAAATATTTTATATTTCTCGTATAGGACTATAAAAAACCGCTGGAAGAAAGCAACCCCCCTATACTGAATTCAGCGAAGATTTCTACATTATTCCTATGTCTGCCTGAAATCCTACAGTGCCATTCGATGTTTAGATTAGCGTTAGCGGAGCGTGTTCGTGCCTGGGATCGTGATGAGCGATTAGGCGATGTGTTTTTTAGTACATTTTCCAAAAGTACAGTTTTGGAAATCTATAGTGGCTTTATTAATAATTTCTCTGTGGCGATGGAACTCGCCAAAATGGAATCTAAAAGAAAGTCAGCTTTGGCAGACTTTTTTAAAGTAAAGCAAATGACGGCTCACGACAGGCTGTCATTCTTCGGTCTTATGGTGAAACCAGTGCAGAGATTCCCGCAATTCATCATGTTTTTGCAGGTAAAATAGACATTGCACATGAATATATTTTAAAATTTATTAACCACTAAATAAATATAATTTTTGTAATATTACGGCATTTTTTTTAACAATGAGAACCGGCAAATAATAATAACGTGGCATATTGGTAAATTTTATGCCCAAACTGACCGTGGGAAATATTAAAGGCCTATGAAAAGCGTTTTAATTATAAAAATTAATTAAAGCTTGAATTTTAGTAGCGTGTTGAACACATAACACATGGAGCGCTTTCTCATATCAGTAGCAAGGTAGTGGTAGCTAATTCTAATCTTTGCGTCTATGCTCGGGAGTTCCAAACCCGCTCGAAGATTTTATTTTATTTTTAATTATTTTCATTACATTTCTATAAAAATTAACCTAAATTTTTAATTAATTTTATATTTTTCTTCTGAATATTCTATAATAAAGTACCCTGTAACGCCTATATAAAATTGATGTTATACTTGAAACATTACAATTTCATATTAATAGAAACTTATTGCTGTCTTTCGATGAAAAAATATAATGTATTTTCATATAAAAACTATTTTTTAAGGTTGATGAGATAATACTAATTGACGGGACAATACTGAGAATAAATTGAAATATATCAATTGAATAATATATTATGTTCTCTGAATTTCAGGATTTATTGAAAGATACTCCTCAGGGTCATCATGACCGCATGAGTTTGCAATTGGCTTTGACGCAGCTCGAATCTTTAGCGGAAATGCTTAACGAACGTAAACGCGAAGCAGAGCAAAGCCAAGCGTTCCGCGAAACGCTGGCTCGTATTGGAGGCGTACTCAACGCTCGCTCTCTCAGCGATGGAAATCGGTATCTTATCCGAGAAGATGATGTTACACAATTGGTAATTAATCTTTTTTTTCTTATATTCATAACAATAAAAGTTAGTTCTATTGTTCTTTGCCTCTTATTCAATCAAATTTGTAATAAATTTGTTCTCTCAAATCAGGAGTATAATCAAAATGGAATGATAACAAAATCTAAGCCTCGACGATTGCTATTATTGAATGATAGAGTTGTGTGTGTCAGCGTAACTCCTCGCCATTCATCTGATTTTGGTGCCGTGGAGAAGCTAACTTTCAAGTGGACGCATCCAGCGGCGGATGTAGAAATTCAAGACTCAGGCGCTAGTCCCACGTTAAGCCGGATACTCACTGCCGGTAAATATACGCTTTATTTTATATTCTAATACCTGTATATTATTTTTACCATATTAAATTTATTTTAAATACATTTTTCATATATTGTGCAGGGCTAAACAGGGGCGGATCGCTAAAGTCAACCAACGGTACAGATGGCGGCGGGGCGGATTCTTTGTGTGGAGAAATGAACGCTCTCATGCACGATTATGAAGCGATATCTCGCATAGCAACCATTGTAAATACTCTGAAAGGAAACTATCCTGATTTACAACCTGACACTACGAAACGTATTCTTCAAACTATTCAGTCTTCCATACAGGTAATTTGATAGAATTACGGATCTTCAATTATTTTCTCTAATTTATTTTTTATCCAATAAATACAACGACATATATTACTTTGTTCATTTCTTAGTCTAATTATTGTGTATTCAAATTAACTTAAAAACAGCGAAAAGATGAGGAAATGGCATGGCTAGATTCATGCTGCCTACAGTTGATTGCCAGGGCTCCGCGTGGCGGAAAAGAAGAGACATACACATTTCAGACAGCTGGTCCGGCTGTGCGTCGAGATTGGCTGACTGAACTACGACTGGCCCAACTCGCTCTCGACCCAAACAATTCTCCTGCCTGGTTGACAAGCGACGCATCGCCTGCCCGACGTCCTGCTACCAGATTGCCACTATTTGTTAGATCTCACTGTGTCTATCGTTCACAACATAAAGCTGAAGTTAAATGCGGTTGCTACTACAATGCTCCTACTAATACAGGTATAATTTTAAGTATTTAACTTCAATGTTTTCCACTGGTAAAAGTACATGGTCTTGCAATTGTTCGTCATTTTTATCACATAACTTCCCGTAGGTTAAGTTATTGTAATCGTCCAAAAATTGAAATCGAAAATTTTTACATTTCTCGACGGTTTGAAGGTTTCTGAACATTTTGGCATACTTCAGAAAAAATGGATGTGTGTGTGTGTGTGTGTATGTATGTATTATGTATATGGATACAATTTTTCGTCCACGTTTTCGGGCGCACGGATCAACCGATTTGAATGGTTCAAAAAACATTCGATTCCTATCGATAGGGAGATGTGCTGATTAGTTTTTTGGCAAAGGCAGGTCCAGAAGTTACGGAGATAAAGAGCAAAGAGTG
>NW_020537324.1:19813102-19846611 GCF_003426905.1 Ctenocephalides felis | reverse complement strand
ACTTTGACAGGTACATTACCGCCATACTCTTCTTTTATCTTTAATTATTGCTACGGGCACTACATTGCTATGGCGCTTCAATCGCATATCACTTGCCATTCAAATTAAAGCGCCAAAATTTGAAATAAAAATGTTTGTACTTTAAAAATAATATTAAATTACTGTTACTATTAAATAGTAAAAATCGAAAATGAAAATTTGTATATATCTTTACGTTTCAAAGGTTTTTGAACATTTTGGCATACCTTAGAAAAAATAGATATATGTGTGTGTATGTGCGGAAATGGAAATGGGAAAAACTCTCACACTACTTCTTCCCTGAATCGAGTTGGAGTTTAACTCAGCTCACGGACTTGCCCTAAGGCAGAGCACTCATTATTATTATTATTATTATTATTATGTGCGGATACAAATTTTCGTCGACGATTTCGGGAACACCGATCACCCGATTTGAATAATTTAAAAAACATTCGACTCGTATTGATAAGGAGATTGCTGATAGTATTTTTTTTGGCGAAGGCAGGTCTAGCAGTTCCGTAGATACGGGGCAAAAAGTGCCAAAACGGTAACTCAGTTTTTTAAGAACGGAGCGTCCGATTTTAAAAATTCAAAAAACTTTTTACTTGCATTGACAAGATGAAAAACTCAATTAAATTTTTGGGAAGGCACGTCCAGCGGTTATGGACTCTCAATAAAAATAAGTTACAAAAATGTCATTTGGCGGTCAAAAATGTTTATTGGACATATGCACATCAAATTATCAGATATTTTAATAATGTGTGCACATTTATTGTAATTTTTTTTAAAGTTCCGTATCAAGATTTTTAATTACGGTACGCTTCCAGCAATTTGCCTAAGGCACGATGCCATACACCCCACTAGTTTTTTGCCTATTTTGACAAATAGTAAACCATAATCGAAGATTCAGATCTCACTCTCATAATATTTCAGAAATTATAAAGCTTCACTGGGTGCTGTAATTTGCATTTTCTCACAAAATTGCAATAAATGAGGGTATTGTATTGACGTGGTTTAAAACTAAAAGCTACAAATAAATATATTTATTTATATACACAAAGTTTATATTATATATTATACAGTAATTTTACATAGTATATAAATGATACATAATATAAGTCAATAAATCACTAAATAACTAGACAAATATATAAATTATTCCTCACTCATTTCTTATAATTACATAAAAACATATAAAATATATAATATATATATATATATATATATAACATTATATTAATATAATAATATGTAAATATATATATATATATATATCTATATATATATATCTATTTCAAAGTAACTAGCAGCCCATTCGTCAAAATAAAAAGGTAATAAAGTATTTAAGAACATTTATTTATACGTTTCGACACAAGATGCGTGTCATCATTCAGCAACTACAATAAATTTGAAAAATTTTACTAATAATAAAAAAACAATTATAAAATAATTATAAACATAAAGAAACATTATATATACCACCAGGACAAAAACACTTAAAAAAAAATTTAAGTGTTTTTCTATGTTTATAATTATTTTATAATTGTTTTTTATTATTAGTAAAATTTTTAAATTTATTGTAGTTGCTGAATGATGACACGCATCTTGTGTCAAAACGTATAAATAAAAGTTCTTAAATACTTTATTACCTTTTTATTTCGACAAATGGGCTGCTAGTTAGTACTTTGAAATATGTTTCAACGTCGAAAAAACTATCAAGATATATATATATATATATATATATATATATATATATATTTATATATAAATGTGAAATAGTTTTTAAATATGTAAGCATATTATATAAAAAATCAACAGTTTTTAAATTTATTTGATCCCTTATATTGATGCACATAAGTTAATTACATTATATATTTTCTTAATTAGACATTTTAATGTCAGATATAAAATTCATTATTTATGTAATAAATTGAAGTTTTTACATATACCTGACTAGAATAAAAATGGTATATATTTATTGAATGTAGTAAAACTCAAAATCATACGTGTTTTGTTATCAACTTATAAAAACAATTGCAGTTTTGAAAAAGATATAATTTTAAACAAAGAACTGTTCTCGTAATTGCTAAGCTTGAACAATTACAAAATTGATGTATTTATATATTTACATAGAAACTATTATATATATATATATATATATATATATATATATATATATATATATGTGTGTGTGTGTGTGTGTGTGTGCGCGTGAATGCATAATGCATACATAATATTCATTTTATATTTTTTTACTTTATAATACTCATTTGTTGAAATCATCTACATATATAATTTTAAATGCTACTGTAGTTGTACAATAAATTTAATTTCAATTCAATCACTCTTGCATCGTCCATACAAACAATTTGACTAATTCGTAACAAAATTGATCTTCACTTATCAATGGTTATGCCATATATTATTATATTAAGTAAATTTTCAAGCAGCAAACATATTCTACCTAAATGTAAGCATTCCACAATTTCACACCACATCTGGAGAATATAATTGCATTATATCTTGAAAACGCCCATATATTCATGGCTTATCAACAACTTTTTTTTATTATAAAGTAAATTTTCTTTAATGTTTTACAAAAAGAATATGCATAACAACATACACATACACAAAGACACAATTATGTTATATTATATTGTAATAATATTATATATATATATATATATATATATATATATGTTTGTGTATGTGTGTGTAATGTTCACATACACATAATGTAATCAAAACACACATAGCTGCAAACTTATTTTCAGATATAACAACATTTGGTATATAAAAATATTTACATGCCTTCCTAACATATCTAAAATTATATATTTAGTATAAACAGTGTGTCAATAACAAAATTTGCAATAACAATAATTTATGTTCTGACAATATAAATATATTTGTAAAATCTAAAATTAATACCACATCACAGTTTTTTTTCCCACATAATAATGTGTGCATCATTTGTATTAGGAACCACCTTGCCTGATTGTTGTCCAGATTTTTTTGCTTTTCATTTGCTGAAATACAACTCTGAGGACGCCAATTAAATAACCTCTACCGCCACTTATAGTTATTATTGTACGCTTTGAATCCTGAGCGTTCACTGTTATTCCGCGTTTATTAGAAATTTTAATAGTGGTATTTGCATTAGATGTTGCAGGAGTCAATTGACTGCTTGGTGGTAATACTGAATTTGAAGTAATATCTGGCGTCAATCTTTCAGATGCTGCGCTATTATTACGTGAAACACCACGCCTAGAAGCAGCTACCGACGACTCCTCACTTCCTGAAGAAGTAGTACAGAGACCAGAGGAACTTCGAGAATCATCAGGAGACCAGTTGGATAAGTCCAGTGAGCGCGGCCGACCACATTTCCAACGTAGGCGCCTGTCCAATGTGCTCACTTTGCCAGGGATTGCTGCTAATTCGGGGTCGCTGCGTCGTAAAGGACTTTCGAAGGAAGTTACTGTTTCTTCATAGTCCTTAATATACATTAAGTCCCCATATAGTCCATATACATCGCAGGTGTCTCCAGAGCCTTGAGAAGATGTTGTACTAGCGGCGCTGAACGAACCGAGACTGCGCGGAAGAGTCTTCGAACCACGAGAAGCAACATCGCCACCACCATCCTTGATCGCCGGCGACGTAAAACTACAGGACTGTTGGCTAAATTTTGACGTAATTTCACGCTTACCGAAGCAGCATTATCATTCATATTTTTAGTTTCACTTTTGTGTTGTTGTGCTAATGAGTTATTGGTATTGTCATCAAATGCCTCAACTTCTTTCCTTCTAAGCGTACCCATATCATAGTTTTTCGGACAATAAGCGGTAAAAGAAAAGTAACTGGTCCACTGTGCACATGATAAGATACATCAAATCGTCCGATAATAGGAACACCTTCTAATCTAGGTAAAGGTACGGTAAGGCAAGCTCCAGTGCTTGTACCAACCCAAAGAAGTCCTTTGCATGCCATAAGCTGTAACTGTTATTTGGGCATTTCCATGCAACTCTCGGTTTGTAGTATTCTGTGCAACACGGGCCGCATCATTTGCGATATCAATATCCTATGTAACAAAAATAAGTTTTCATAATTTATGTTTTGTCTTCGAGGATATATATATTCCGTAGTAGTAATATAATACGAAACAAGAATTAAATAAAATGGGAATAGTATATAGATATATATTCAATAGAAAAGTCCTGGATTTTTTCAATATATTGATTCTTTCTTTTCCGAACAGTAAATCCAATAATAAAAAACAATTTGTTTTTTGAAGATGTTTAATAACGACGTTTCGGAACTAGATACGTTCCATCATCAGGTTTATTCTGTCAAAGATAATGTTTTTTAAAAACTATTGATTAACATTAATTAATGATGGTTATTACAGATTATTAAGAAAAATTATAAAGGAATGGATTATGTACCAGTGTAAAGAGTATACATATGTATGTGCATGTATATATATACATAATAATATTTCTCAACATTTGCTAAAGCAATACATTCCCATTTTTCGTAAATTACCGATACAAGAGCCATTAAAAATTATTTTTGCCCAAGTCCTTACATCTGGCCGACAGAACTCCATCGGGAAAAATCGAGTGTTTTTAACAAAAATATTAGTGATATGGATATGTAAATATTACAGGTAAATAGTTTTTGCTTCTCAATTTTATATAAAACTCTTTTAGTTAATTTTATAACTCTTTACACTGGTACATAATCCATTCATTTATATTTTTTCTAAATAATCTGTAATAACCATCATTAATTAATTTCAATCAATAGTTTTAAAAAACATTATCTTTGACAGAATAAACCTGATGACGGAACGTATCTAGTTCCGAAACGTCGTTATTAAACATCTACAAAAAACAAATTGTTTTTTTATTATTGGATTTACTGTTCAGAAAAAAAACAATCAATATACACACATATATATATATATATATATATATATATATTTGAGTGTGTGTGTAGATAGATATGATACTTTTTTGAATTTATTACCTGCAAATGCCTGAATGTTTCACAATGATACAAACAAAGAATGCTTGAATCTCTGAGAGCTACCCACAATCCAATTCCAGAGAGAGCTAAATGACTTACAGTCTGAGAACTATTATCTTGACGAGTTATATTAAAACTTCGTAAAATCTCGCCAGAATGTGCATTAAGTAACATTACCTAAAATAGATTATATGTAATAATTTAAGTTAAAAATGAAAAGTATAGCAAGTTATTAACCCTGCTCACCTTCCTGCCACAGGACACAAACAATCCTGCATCAGTTGTTGGTAATAGTGATGTGATTGGTTCTGAACCCATATTTACAATTTGCGGCTCTCGTAGAGGCCACCAACTTTTGTCATTGCCAGAACGTCTAAATAGTAATTGAATTAGAAGATCTTGTTAGTTTTTAATTTAAAATATATTTGAGACTAATGTTTACAATATGGTACTGTGAATTAGTGATGTGCCAAGTCGAACCAAGTGATTCGAATCATTCGAATCAAGCCTTTAACGACTTGATTCGAATCAGATTTTACTTGATTCGAATCAACTCGTATCAAGCCGCGAAATATTTACTGTGTACATGTATGAACACAAATTTTCATGATTATAAAAAATATGTTTTAAATTAATACAATATTATAATAATATAAATAATAATAATAATAAATATAAAAAATAATAATAATAAATATAAAAAATAAATCTTGAATTAAATCATGCGAGTCACCCGGCTTTAATACGCTTAAATGTATCACCCGACTCCAATTTATATGACTTTAACCGCATTCATTGTCGTCAAGTCGATATGAACTCATCCGAGTTCCTATGACTCAAACCGACTCATTTCGACTTCAAGTCGATATGAATTCATCCGAGTTCATATAACTCAAACAGAATCATTCCGACTTGAGTTCGAAACATGTGTCCGTGTTTTAGCGTATCGACTTATCGAGATGCAGTGCGTATGGGTCTTGAGTGTTTGTTTATTTTTGACTAAGAGCTGAGAGCAAATTTGTTCATGAAATATCAAAAACTCATTTAGATAATAAATACGCGATTTAGATTTTAATTAATATCAAAATAAACTACACAACGAGTTTTATACACATACGAAATTAGCATATTTTAATTATGCAAGTAATGGCAAATTCACGCAAATGAAATAATATCAATCTTTACAGTAGTGGATTGAATTTTAAGTCATTCGTAAGACGTTAGATTCAGCCCCCTGTTTAGATTAGATCTAAACAATCAATAATATACACATGCATTCGTTCAACGTAAGATTAAGAATATTGTTTTATATGGTTTAGTGATAGAGAAGTGTTTGGTTATATTTTACTGTAAATTCACTTGAAATATTAGTTATATTTGTAGCTAGTTTATTATTATATATATATAATATAAATGTATTCATCTCTGCACTTTTTGGAATTATTTGCTTACTAAATTAATTATTTCACTTATGAAATTATTAAAATGATATTATTTCTTCTCTTAAATTATAATTGTTCATATATGAACTTGATTCGAATTGATTCGAATCATGATTCGAATCACTCGAATCAGGAAATTTGCGAGTCGGCACATCACTACTGTAAATATATAACATGGAATAATACAGTGGATAGACAAAGAAAAACGATGATCGATACAATTATTAAACATTTTGTTTATACATAAACCTACCTGTAAACAAGTACATTCCCATCAGCTAAGCCCACGAACGTCGAGTCGCAATGATACTTAAGACGCGTAATTGGTGCTTGAACGTTTGTCTGATATACAGGATCGGCTTTGTCCGGATCGTTAGCCGCATAAATCATAATTTTTCTAGCGTCTGTACCGAGCCACACAGCGTCTGGCGGGCCGCGAGCATGTTCTAAAGCAGTTACGCGGGTTTCGACCAAATGGTGCGAAGCACAATCCCGCAATGTTCCAGCGTTTGGTGTTGCACCGCTACTGGCACCGCCACCACGTTGAGACACAGACAAAACTGATAAATGGCTACTAGCACCATCACTTGTGCACAGCCATACATAGCCGGATACAGCACCGCGAGAGCGCGTCCTTCCTATAAAGCAATTTCACGAAATTAACATTAAACTGATTATTTGGTTTATTTAGTATGTAACTTAATACAAGTATCACTTATATTATAATATTAAAAGATTAATGAGTTATCTATTATAAGCATACCGCAACTATATTTGAATTTCGGCTGGTAAATGGATGATTTTCGACGGTTACCGATAACCCATTAATATAAATTATTCTTTGGTTCGTCATTTTTTAATGCATAAGCAAACTAGCTGTAAGTGGAATTCTGTCTTAAGGCAATTAAAGCATTGTGCCTTGAGGCAAATTGCTGGAACTTCCCGTATCGTAACGAGATGATCGAGGAATATTAAATGTTTTAAAATAGATTATTATAAATATTGTAACATTGTCTAATATTTATAAAAATTAAATAAACTGAATTGGAAAGTTGAAATTATTTGTTTAAGGTATATTAGAACAGAATTAAAATAGAAACCTGAATTATTTTCGATATACAAAAAAAAAAAATTTAAAAAAAAAAATTGAAACAATGTTTTTTTTTCAAAATCAATTATTTTGTTAAAACAAGCAGAAAGTTCTTTGAATCATTCAAATCGGACGCTTAGTTCCCTTAAAAACCACAATTTTTTGCACATTTAGCTCTGTGTCTCCGAAACCGCTGGACCTGCCTTTGCCATAAACCAATCACCACTTCTCCCCGTTATTGCAAATTAAATGTTTTTTGGATCATTCAAATTGGATGCTCCGTTCTCTCAAAAACTTAATTTTTATTTTCTGCACTCTTTGCTCTTTATCTCTGTAACTTCTGGACCTGCCTTTGCCAAAAACTAATCAGCACATCTCCCTATCGATAGGAATCGAATGTTTTTTGAACCATTCAAATCGGTTGATCCGTGCGCCCGAAAACGTGGACGAAAAAATGTATCCATACATACATACACACACACACATCTATTTTTTCTAAAGTATGCCAAAATGTTCAGAAACCTTCAAAACGTCGAGAAATGTAAAAATTTTCGATTTCGATTTTTGGACGATCACAATAACTTACCCTACGGGAAATTATGTGATAAAAATGACGAACAATTGCAAGACCATGTACTTTTACCAGTAGAAATCATTAAAGTTAAATACTAAAACTTACGAAAATTATACCTGTATTAGTAGGAGCATTGTAGTAACAACCGCATTTAACTTCAGCTTTATGTTGCGAACGATAGACGCAGTGAGATCTAACAAATAGTGGCAATCTGGTAGCAGGACGTCGGGCAGGCGATGCGTCGCTTGTCAACCAGGCAGGAGAATTGTTTGGGTCGAGAGCGAGTTGGGCCAGTCGTAGTTCAGTCAGCCAATCTCGACGCACAGCCGGACCTGCAGTCTGAAATGTGTATGTCTCTTCTTTTCCGCCACGCGGAGCCCTGGCAATCAACTGTAGGCAGCATGAATCTAGCCATGCCATTTCCTCATCTTTTCGCTGTTTTTAAGGTAATTTGAATACATAATAATCAGACTAAGAAATGAACAAAGTAATATATGTCTTTGTATTTATTGAATAAAAAATAAATTAGAGAAAATGATTGAAGATCCGTAATTCTATCAAATTACCTGTATGGAAGACTGAATAGTTTGAAGAATACGTTTCGTAGTGTCAGGTTGTAAATCAGGATAGTTTCCTTTTAGAGTATTTACAATGGTTGCTATGCGAGATATCGCTTCATAATCGTGCATGAGAGCGTTCATTTCTCCACACAAAGAATCCGCCCCGCCGCCATCTGTACCGTTGGTTGACTTTAGCGATCCGCCCCTGTTTAGCCCTGCACAATATATAAAAAAGGTATTTAAAATAAATTTAATATGGTAAAAATAATATACAGGTATTAGACTATAAAATAAAGCGTATATTTACCGGCAGTGAGTATCCGGCTTAACGTGGGACTAGCGCCTGAGTCTTGAATTTCTACATCCGCCGCTGGATGCGTCCACTTGAAAGTTAGCTTCTCCACGGCACCAAAATCAGATGAATGGCGAGGAGTTACGCTGACACACACAACTCTATCATTCAATAATAGTAATCGTCGAGGCTTAGATTTTGTTATCATTCCATTTTGATTATACTCCTGATTTGAGAGAACAAATTTATTACAAATTTGATTGAATAAGAGGCAAAGAACAATAGAACTAACTTTTATTGTTATGAATATAAGAAAAAAAAGATTAATTACCAATTGTGTAACATCATCTTCTCGGATAAGATACCGATTTCCATCGCTGAGAGAGCGAGCGTTGAGTACGCCTCCAATACGAGCCAGCGTTTCGCGGAACGCTTGGCTTTGCTCTGCTTCGCGTTTACGTTCGTTAAGCATTTCCGCTAAAGATTCGAGCTGCGTCAAAGCCAATTGCAAACTCATGCGGTCATGATGACCCTGAGGAGTATCTTTCAATAAATCCTGAAATTCAGAGAACATAATATATTATTCAATTGATATATTTCAATTTATTCTCAGTATTGTCCCGTCAATTAGTATTATCTCATCAACCTTAAAAAATAGTTTTTATATGAAAATACATTATATTTTTTCATCGAAAGACAGCAATAAGTTTCTATTAATATGAAATTGTAATGTTTCAAGTATAACATCAATTTTATATAGGCGTTACAGGGTACTTTATTATAGAATATTCAGAAGAAAAATATAAAATTAATTAAAAATTTAGGTTAATTTTTATAGAAATGTAATGAAAATAATTAAAAATAAAATAAAATCTTCGAGCGGGTTTGGAACTCCCGAGCATAGACGCAAAGATTAGAATTAGATACCACTACCTTGCTACTGATATGAGAAAGCTCTCCATGTTATGTGTTCAACACGCTACTAAAATGCAAACTTTAATTAATTTTATAATTAAACCGCTTTTCATAGGCCTTTAATATTTCCCACGGTCAGTTTGGGCATAAAATTTACCAATATGCCACGTTATTATTATTTGCCGGTTCTCATTGTTAAAAAAAATGCCGTAATATTACAAAAATTATATTTATTTAGTGGTTAATAAATTTTAAAATATATTCATGTGCAATGTCTATTTTACCTGCAAAAACATGATGAATTGCGGGAATCTCTGCACTGGTTTCACCATAAGACCGAAGAATGACAGCCTGTCGTGTGCCGTCATTTGCTTTACTTTAAAAAAGTCTGCCAAAGCTGACTTTCTTTTAGATTCCATTTTGGCGAGTTCCATCGCCACAGAGAAATTATTAATAAAGCCACTATAGATTTCCAAAACTGTACTTTTGGAAAATGTACTAAAAAACACATCGCCTAATCGCTCATCACGATCCCAGGCACGAACACGCTCCGCTAACGCTAATCTAAACATCGAATGGCACTGTAGGATTTCAGGCAGACATAGGAATAATGTAGAAATCTTCGCTGAATTCAGTATAGGGGGGTTGCTTTCTTCCAGCGGTTTTTTATAGTCCTATACGAGAAATATAAAATATTTATTTTAAGTCATAATTTTTTCGATTAATTCGAAACAATCGATGGATCACACGGATCACTTACGTTAACAAGGCGCTGAAGAGTAGCAACATATGAATTCTCGCTATGGACTATTGACTGAACTATTAGCCGTCGCTTCCGTTGTAATTCTGTGAGACCCGGCGGCGGCGGTGGCAATGTTGGCGGAGCGGTTCTTCGCAGCGGAATTTGCTGTTGCAAAGCCGTCGACGTCAACTCACTGTTAGGTGGTAAAGATCCACTGCGATTCGCGTTGTTCACACCGCTACTGCCCGACGTGGTGGACGGCGATCTTCCATAGAAAGAACCTTTGCCTCGCAAAGCTGTATTTGTTACAGGTACACTGTCTTCGTCCATCTAAATAAAATTAAATAATTAAGCATAAATATTAGTAATTTACTCTATATGTGTAATAAAAACAGTATTGATATGAATATTGTCGCTAGATATACCTCCGTTAGTTGAGGCATCTTAGATGAGCCATCGACAACATTGTGATTATTATTAGTTGCTGCAACAGCTGCAGCTAATGCAGCGGCTGTAATTTGCGCGTTGTTGGATGTTGTAGTGCCTCCTAAATCATATTGATGCGAAGAACCTCTTCTCATTGAAAACCATCGCGATAAGCGCCCTCCAGGCGAGCCATCGCCAGGATGAGCAGGATCTGCACCGGGTTGAGCCATTCCAGGAGAATTCAAAGATCCGTTCATAGAAGATGAGCCCGATGAACCTCCGGAAGAGCGCCACAGAGTGCGAGCTTTATTCAAAGTCGATCGCAGTTGACCGCGACTAGAGCAAGAAAAGAAAACACATATGTGTTGAAAACTTTGCAACACATGAACTACTTTTTTATATTTTTGTAGTGAATTATTCGCATACACAAACACGCACGCGCCCACACGTTTTCGTTTAAATATAGCGAAAGCATTATTATAATGCGAAAAAAGTGAAATTACTATATTAGGTACTATAATTAATCATATATATTTAAATAAGCATTTTAGTTGTTTATTTTTAAAATCTGCATTGATGTAATCAAAAATCGATCATATGGACGAAGGGCATAGTATTTATTCGAACGTGAGTGTATCATAATAACTGCAACGCCTAACCTATGATCTTCTAAATGATTCTAATATGCTAAATTGATATGACGCGGAGTTCGCAGAACAACTTTTGAACTATTTTTTATTTTCCGAAGTAAGATACTGATTAGAATTTATATGCTATTTACTTTGTATACTTTCATTGTAAAGCTAATAAAAATGTATCCAGTACATGGTGTAAATTCTCAATAAAAAATACGAAGAATTTTTATGCCGTTTACTTGAAACGGTCATCTCGACGAATATCTTTACATGTTGCAATAAATGATGTTTTCCAAATGCAATTCACATTAATTATAAAAAATATGGTGAATACCTTGTTGTTGAAGCAGCACTGCGATCGCTTTCATCGTCAGTAGAAAGTTCATGATCAGAGTTAGATCCCCAGCTGTCCGCTGAGGTATGGGTTCTGCCACCACCGGTGGGCCCTTTACGCCGCCGTCCGGTGGAGGCTCGAACCGAGGCTGACAGTGTTGTCAGAGGGTCCTCCCAGGCACCCAGATGAGGTCGTGGTTCATCTGGAATAGATATTAATATAACGTTTGCGACAAAATCAATAACACACACACACACACACACTATTGCATATATTGCATGATTTCTGAAAGTCTAGTAATCGGGCATAATTTTTTTTTATTGATGTTATGCCCGATTACTAGACTTTGTTAATATATATATATATATATATATATATATATATATATAAACAATATATACATTATTTTAAAATAAATGTAGTATAGATTTCTTATCACTTGAAAGTGGTTACGTACGCCATAAGCGCCAACCAATATTTATAAAGTTGTATGAGAAAATCGTGCAATGAATGAAACCTAGAAGCGCCGGCAGTATCGCATGTCCCGATGCATAAAATTTAACCGCCTTTCGTACTTCCTTATTATTTATCAGTTCAGGGAGAGACAAGGAAAAAGTGAAAGCACCGTCTTCATATCGGCAATTACTTTATAACCATTTAAGGATATCAAACAGGTACTCCTACTTGACGATTTGCTAGTAATGCTAGATTAGAATAATATAACATAAAAATGAGTTTTTACATTTTATTCCTGCAATTTTACAACTAGTATGCGATGGAGATAAATATTCAGGTCATTCAGTATACTTTTCACTACTAAATTATACAATATTTAATTTATTATGATTTGCATTTTTATAAATATGATTTATTAATTTCATTGTTAATTATTTTATTATTACATATCTGGTTTTATGTGTTTATAAATATACCTTTTTTTGTAAATGACGCGAATAGAACCATGTTATTAAGTGCAATGTGTTAAATAGCACTTAATAAATAATTTACAAAAATTTTGATTTATGTACTATTTATTTTAAGATCGTCATCAAGCTTTATTTCCAATTGAAAATAATAGGTGCTTCAGTCATAAGAAATTTCTCTATAGTATAGAATATATACCTAACCAGTATTTGTTTCAAGATTAAATAGTAAAGATAAAAAAGTGAATTTATAAATATTTTTCCTTCTACACCCAGCCTCGAGCAAATCAACTATTATCGATTTTGCAATCAGCAATAAATGTAAATTGATATGGAAACGGTAGGATTTCTAGTATTATTGAATTGATTTTCTCTTACGTTACATTGCTGTTCAGCAACCTATTGAAATCCATGTTATGATAATGAACACATTTATAAGCCCTCTCTAGATCGAGTTTCACCTGAGAAAACACCTGCGCTCGTAGGAAGTTTATATTTTCGAATAAATGCACTTTCATTAGCTATTTGATTATTTAGTATTGCAAAAGATACATGAAAGTTTCTGATGTTATGACAATTTGTATTGATAATAATTATAGCATTTATAACTATGTTGTTCAAGTTAAAATCATAAATATACAATAGTAGCTCATAATGATCGGCTTGAGATTCTCTTTAATAAATTGACAAAATAAATAATTATGAAAGCCTGAAAACCTTATTTTCCTATAAAACCACTGCAGCTGGAAATATTTTGAATTACCACCGATGATAAAAAAAAATGTTGCAAGTATAAATAGTAAAACATCAGAATGCGAACTAACATAATTATTGAAAACATTTGTACTAAACTTTGTAAGGACAAATAATTACCATAACAATATGATTATAATTTCTATATATTAATTTTAGAGAGATAAATCTTCATGTCAGCAATCAAAATGATATGTTATATAATCTTAAGTAAAAATATGACATCGCTACTACTTGATATCACTACTGCTAGCCTAGGTAGGTATCGAACTCGGATCAAGTGGATGCTAAATCACGTTCTTACTACGGAGCCCATATAACTATCAAAGATATAAAATTCAAAACTGCTTTCAAGTTTACCACTATTTAAAATACAAATATTTGTTATCGTAAATATTGTATTTACATTAACAAACAATGTAAAAACAAGAAGATAATTTCGGAACATTAAGTATTTAAGAATGAAAAAAAAATCTCAAACTTGTTTGTAGATAGATAATAAATCCGGAATGCAATTTATTCTAGCGAAAAGATGGTGAATATTCATAAACAAATAGCATTATGTATCAACAAAATATAAACAGAAAAGTATATCATTTGAATAATTTTTTAATATGGTGTTAGAAAGACTCGATGAAGTATGATTTTGAATACAATACCAAAAATGTATTAAATGAATTATGAATTAAACTTAATATGATTTATTACTGAATTAATTATCGCATTCTCTTATTTTTTGCTTCATTATTTTTTTTTGAATTATTATAATTATCTGTGGTAAAAATAAATAAAACATTAATAGTAGTCGTAACAGTAGATTAATATAAGACATGCTAGTACTAGCATATCAATTTTTCTAATTAAATTATATTAACCTCTTGAATTGAAGTCTATTATGAAACTTTTAATTTTACATAAGTAAGAATTAAGAATGAGACGAATTGATTTACAAAATACTTTAAGGAAAATTCGGTGTACAAATTAATTATCTATAGAAAAAGTACCCATACATAATACCAAAGTGTGAATGAAGAATATTTAATGAGATTTTTGCAAAAATTATTTGCATAAAAATTAAGGTTTGATCATTGGATATAATGTTATTAATTTAGAGCAATTTGGATTCAAGTTTTGATGCTCTCTATTCTTGTAAATATCTTATAGTTTAGGATCAAATATTAGACAATCAAGGATTAAATATCAAACAATTATTGTACTTTTCAGTTTAGCCTTCGCATTAATATAATTATGTACTCCTTTCAATTGTTAAGTCAACAAAAATTATCAATATATCCCAAATTCGCGATTCCGAAAATCTTAAATACTGTTCTGGATGTTTGTGTAGTCAAGCGTCGTCATGAATATTAGATGATGCTAAAACGTTATGGATGTTAAATTTAAATATTCAAGAAGTTTTAATACAAAATAGAATTTCCACGCAATGTGCTACAGTATTTGTGATAAGCAGGAAAAAGACAATGGCATTTAAATTTAAGAAGATAATTCAAAATGATCAGAAAATAATTTTGTAATTGATTTACTACATTAGAGCATCACACACTCAAACCACTCAAAAGAAATTTTTATATACTGATTTATACAAACATTAGTAAATATTCATTTACATTGATAAATAATTATGCATACTAGAAAATGAAATTTAATGCAAATGAATTAGCAACATTTTCTACAAAATTTACTCCAATAATTACAAGCATTGCATATAGGTACGCACCATTACTATCAAAAATTATTAATATTTTTTTATACAATTGGTATCTAATAGAAAAAAAAAGGATTCGAAGCAGTACATAACAGTTCTTATTTGTTTAAAAATTTACTTGGATTTTTCACATATAATTATATACATTCGCGAAATTAGAGCTAGAGAAGGTGAAATATTACCAAATGATTACTATTCCGAATTCTTTTCTCCTGAGCCGTTTTTTTTAATGTGTAACAGTTCTTTTATTATATCACATACGAAAGTAAAAATGCTATTTTATTGGAAATATCTATATAAGAGAAAAAATAAAGCGATGAACAAATTTCTGTTATTAAAATTGCATGCGGAATATAATGACACTAGAAGCTAGAAATAGAATTTCTTGAGATCGCAGGAGAAGCTAATTATTGCAAGAAGCAAACTTGTCATGTATATATTATTCAGTGCAACACAGTTAAATTGCAAATTAAATGTAAAATATGTTAACAATCGGTAGACAAATGTACGGACATTGATCATATTTATTTATTCATATAAGATAGTAATGAAGTATGAGGGTTGATGTACTCCTTATTAAAAGTATGATGTACTGTGTGAAATTATTAAATATTTAAGTGTAAAATTGATCTTTATATCAACGTTGTTAACAAGATTTAGTTCATTTGATAGCATAAATGAACGAATATAATTTTCACGGTGGAATATGATTTACGGTGCGAGAGTGTGTACAAGAATTCTTAATTATCTCCCTAAAACGCAGCTCAGTTTCGCCAAAAATAAAGTCTTGAGGAAAATTTTCAGTATTTTAATTGATGCTTCCATTGAGGAACAGAATAATGGTTGAAGTAGCAAATGCCATGAAAGCTATATATATTCAAAACAAAACATTAACATAAATTCTTAAAGGATTTGTTTCATTATTTCGTGATGAAAATATTTTTTAAACATAGAATTTCATAAAAAAAAGTCTATATAAAAAGATGCAGTAGGAGACAAAATTTGTGATATAATAACAATGTAAATGTAAAATTTCTATGCATGCAAATATTACACAGTGAGTAATTGATGCCAGCAATTTACATATTTTAGCATCTTTACGCGTTCGCATAATTTTGCACGGCAATGCTAATAGTCTTGGCACAGAATAACGAGCTCAACTTATTCAAATGAGAAATAGACTTATGTTAAAATTCCTCTATAAGAACGTTAGTATTTTGACTTACATTCATTGCAATATATTATATTTCATTTAATATCAAACCAAAATTTTGATAATAATAAAAATTAACGAATGAGTTGATGAAATTTTAGGAAATAAAAAACTAATTTAAATAAATTTACGGACGCGGCATTAAATATCATATTTCTACAATAATTGTAAGGTGAAAATGATTCTACTATTGCTAAATAATATTGCAAAATATAATGGTTGAAGTGTACTAAATGGGCTTCCCCGTGGCCTAGTAGTTAGAGCTCTAGATTTCGAATCTGGAGTTTGAGAACCGCCTCGCCTTTTATATATGATATATATAAAATATAAAGTACATTAAATTACTAAAAACTAAATGACATACTTGGTCTTATTACATTAAAAATGATTGAAAATCAAATATAAATTATTTGCATTGCTTGTATATAGGGAGAAGTCCCGTAACGCCGGACGGCCCAAACACCGGACACTCTGTTTAATACATATTATTTAAGCGAGTATAAATCTTTTTATTTCAAAATAAAAGTGAAGGGGGCATGGGGGGCACGCACAATGTCTGTCTCTTAGTACCGGACACTAAGTCGTCCCTTAGTGCCGGATAGTAAACATATTGATATTTTTGTGAGAATTTACGTAATTTATTCCAATTATTAAATTTTGTTCTGTCTGAGTGCTAACGGTCACAACATACCCTCATTTTTCGTATTTCCTAGTCAAAGAATAAAAATCTTATGATGAATGCTCCAGCTGAGAGCATCGGTAAATAGTGATTTTTTTGCAATATCTAAGAACATTCGTCTACATGTGCAAATATAGGCCACTGTTTAAAATCATATTTTTTGTTACCAAAGTTTGATTGATAGTATTAATAACTTTTTAGCTAAGATCTAACAGAAATCTTAATTTAATAATTATTTCGTAAAATATTTTTTTATTTATTTATTTATTTATTTAAATATATAGCCCACAAATTTCTCCAAGAGGAAATACAATTATTTTACATAATGAATAACAATTAAAATATATACAAAATTACAATATATAGTTAGTAACATAAAATGCTTAAGATAAAATTACATATAATGCAGAATGTAACAATATTATTTATAAACAGAATAAGAAAATAATGAGATATTTGAAAAGAAAATAAAAAGGAAAATAAAATTTATAAATAACCTTAGGTGTCCGCCACTAGGGGACTTCTAAATAAATCTTGGAGCTGATATGAAAATGATTACAATTTGTTAATGTTAATTAGGGGCTGTCCATTAATATCGTGAGTTTGAAGCATGTTTTACCTTCCCCCATCCAACATTCAAAAAGGTGCAAAATTAAAAAAAAATATATATATACTGCAACCTCTTGTAATGTTTCTTGTTTTTTTTGTCGACCGCTATTTTAGCCTCACGTAGATAATGTAAGGCTCCTAATATTTTTTTATTTATTCCATATTATATAACAATCAGAATTATTTACAGGCCTTATGAGTTATATGGCTAAATGAGAGTTTAAAGAAAAAAAATTGTTAGTTCTTAGAAAATGATTTGAGAATAATGAGAAAGAGAAATCACATTCAATTTCTCCACTTCAAATAAAATTAGTAATATAAATGATATTTGAGATTTCGATATGGTTATTACCATTCATTATTAACACTATTATAGCTAAAAGCTTTCATTAGTTGAACAACGCTTTCGACTAACTACACAAACTAATAGACGTCCTAACATCTCAAATCAAATTACTTCATGTCCATCAATATGTCAATGTATGAGCCTTGGAGTGGATATCTAGATTTCTCTACACTCGAAACTCTAAGCAAAGAAGAAGTTGTTCGTTTCGTTATTGATGGAAATTTTATTACGACAGACATGACGAAACTCGAAGAATTGTGAGTGATATCGAATTTACTCCTTGGAGAATTCGCAAAAACCCGGCAACGAGAGAAGATCACGCCTTCCCAAACCCCTCGCATCGACCTTGAGACAGATAGTCAGTCCGTGACCTTAGAGAGAATCACACAAAAACATACGAACGCTCGAACGCGATGGAATGGATGCATAGTATTACATGGCAACCCATCCATTACGACATTTCGGTACTAAAAGGCACCCATTCTTAACCTACTCGCACCCTCCAAGAGACACAAGACACGCGCCAAGTAGAGTAAACTATATACGTACAGAGTGAGGAGTTTTATTTCAAAAGTTGGGAGTCAGAGTTGGGAAAATTAGAAAACTAGTATAATTATTTTTGTTACTTCTACAATGTTACGTTTATAAAACAATATGCCCACTTTGAAGTTTATAGCAATGTATTTATACCATATTTTATGGTAAAAATTTGTCAAAATTACACAGGTCCATAAAAAAGTGGTCTGTTTTGCATGTGCGACATATGTTTTCCAATGCAGTTTTTGCGGCTGAACTAGAATAACTAGATCTGAGAACTTTTCTTCTTTTTAATATCCAATTTTTTACAATTTGACCCCAAATTTTGACTTTAGATTCGTATCTCAAGTCAAAATTTGAGGTCAGATGGCAAAAAATTGAAACATTTAAATAAAGACAAGATCTCAGATTTAGTTATTCATCTACGTAATCTTATAATTTCTATAATCTAAATTGCAAAAAAAATTATTAATGTAGCTTCCTTGCCTTTTTTTACTTTAAATGATTATTGAGTATTACTATTACTATTATTACTATTATTAATAAAATACAGCAGTAATTTGTGAATATATTTTCAAACATTCAAATGCAAACATGTTAGCAGATTACCCAGGGGCAATGGAGAATAAATATGTTTGCAAATAACTTTGAATTATATATAAAAAATAGATCATTTAAGAGAATACTCAAGTCATTTAAGATGAAAAGAGCCAGGAAACGACGGAAATTATAAGATTTGAAGTATCATGCAAAAAAATTACTATATCGATTTGACACCCAATTTTGGCTTTAGATTCATGTTTAGCGATAAAAACTATATTAGAATATTTTCAAATTTATTTACATTTTTTTCTATTAAACCCCCAATTTTGACTTTAGATTCGTGTTTAGCGATAGAAATTACATTACAAATTTCAAATAAAAAAAATAAAAAAAAAACGACAAAATCTTTTATCTAATAATTCTCTGTGTAATACCAATGGAAAATATATGCCGCACACCCAATACAAATACCTTTTTTATTTTGTTTACCTGTGTTATTAGTGAAAGTAACAATTTAATTTACTAAAAAATGTATGGCAAGTATATTTGTCAACCACAGAAAACTGATTAAAAAACAATGCATTGAGCACACTTTGACCAAAATAACGACTAATTTTCATTTATATTATAAAAAAGATAAATTTGATAATTTGATAATATTATTTCTTTGTTCTTATGTTTGCATTGAACACTAATGTACCAACTACCCTTACCAAAATAACTACTACCTTTTATTCTTATTATAAAAAATAGATAAATTTGCAAAATATAATAAATTTGATAATATTAGATTTGATAAAAATTAAATGTAAAATTTATCATTACAAACATGACTGTTAATCAGGTCTTTTTTAATAGTTTAAATAAATCAGTGAATAAGAATCAAAATGGGACTCGCAAATAATTTAGATTCTATTATACTATTAGCAACAAAAGAAACTAAATTATTCGCGAGTCCCATTTTGACTCTTATTCACTGATTTATTTAAATTATTAAAAAAAGACCTGATTAACAGTCATGTTTGTAATAAGAAATTTTACATTTATTTTTTTGCGGAAATTTTACATTTAATTTTAAACCGTGCATTTTGTTTTTGACTAAATATATAATTTATATCATTATATACCTTAAATTTGGCAAAGCTTGTACAACCTATGTCGATCTATAACAGTTTTAAAAAAATCCCAACAAAAAATAAAGAATAAGTTGACTAATGCATTGTCTATTTAATCCATAATTATTGGCATAAACTGAGCAAAAATTGTTTATGTTTCTAAATCGTTATGATATAATGCACAGTATTAGTGAGAATTTATGACGCACTGTTACATTAATAAATTTTATTGCAATTTAGATTATTTTAGCTCAAAGCGAATGAGTAGAGGAATTTGTTGAGCATGTGGTTCAAATGCGTCATGACAGAAATAATGAAATTTATATAAACATTTTGATGAACAAGTTAATAGGTAGATAATTTCAGAATAAATTATTTATAATGTATTTAAGTGAATCAAATATCTGCCTTTGTTTATATTACATTTGGCAAGATAAATTAAGTTTAAGATGAGAAAGACTAAATAATTGATGTTTGTGTATCAAATAGCAACTGCATGAGTTCTATGTAATAATAGGCTAAAACATAGTATAAAACCGTATAAAAACATTAGTCATATGTTTATTATTAATAGACTATTGTATTGTTTGTAGATTGCTGTTAATATAACTATTTATAAATTTCTATTGAGTTTATAAATCTGTGTTTCAATGTCATAGTTAATTGCATTAATCACATTCCAAATTAAGCTATAACTAAACTTTGCAATAAAACATTCTACTAAGATTAAAATAGTATTACATAATAAAATAAATCGTAATTTTAAAAAAAATGAATAAAAATCAGTTTTCTAGCAATCCTAATAATGAACTTTGCAGTTCTTGAAGTCGGATTATTATGTGCTATCACATTTTTTAAAAAAAATATCAAATTTCAGAAATGATAGTTAAAAATCAAAATTAAAAAAAATATGTTTTTAAAAAAATATCATTAAATATATATATATATATATATATATATATATATTAGAGTGGTCTTTGCTCCCAGGGGCTCAATTGCTTCCAAATTATTAAAAAATAATGTTCTGAAAGTTTTAAGTCTTAATATTAACTTTAGAAGAGTCCGCACTCCAACCAAAGTTTCTTCATTTTTCTTCCTAAGTAAATACTTATTTTATAAAATTCAATTTTTGTTGTAATTTTTTATTTATGATCAAAATAAGCAAATACAATGTTATTCTCAAAATTTTGATTCAATTGTCGCTAAGTTTTATAATTCTAAAAAACAAATAGAATTTTACCTATGTTATTTCCATAAGAAACTCTGGTTGGATTGCGGACTAAAGTTAATATTAAAAGCTAAAACTGTCAGATTTTTTTTATCAATTTGGAAGAATTTGAGCGCCTGGTAGCAATAAAATTGGAAAACATCCATATTAAGGACCACCCTAATATTATATATGTATATATATATATATATATATATATATATATATATACATATATATAAGGACCGCTTAAGTTAGAACACTTATAACTCACGAACGGCTGAACCGATTTAGATGAAAATTGGCAGGGAGGTAGTTTAGAGCCAGGAGAAACATATGTGATGCTTTTTGTCGCGTTTTTCATTTCAGTTCAAAATTAATTATTTATAAACTATCCATTTAATTAATGACATTTACTTTCAATTGTCAACTGTCATTCGGTGTTTTTGTTTTGATACAAATATATTAATATGCATTTTTAATCACCACTTTTGGAAAATTATTACGTGAATAATATACATTTTTTAATAACCACGGAAAATTATTACGAAGTGGCAAGTAAATTAATTCTTAATAATAGCAAGCGATGCGATGATTTCTATAGAAAGTGTATAAAACTTCCAGTTTGATTGTATTGACAAAAATAGACAAACTAATGGGGTTTATTGTTTTGATAATACCTCATTATATAAAGCATTCAAACAACACATCCTTATATACTTAAAGTATTAATATTTTTGATTCTCTAGAAATTGTTTAGAATATACCTTACTTAGCAAAACAACGTTTGCCGGGTCAGCTAGTATATATATATATATATATATATATATATATATGCATTTGTATTAGAGTTTGTGGTATTCAATTGCTTTCCTCTCAATCTCTAATAAATTGCAGATTGATATCGTATTAGTATATTATAGCTGCTCTCATAAAAATAAAGAGAATATGTTCGAAAGAACGTCATAATAAAAAAGTAATGATAAAAGTCAATTTATAGCGCTATATTTCTTTATATTGACCATTAGAACCCAGTGATGTGCAGAATGCAGTTTAATCAGCTAATGGTATTTTATTATAACAACAACAACGCAATCACAGCGTGAGACAAATTCTTGGTTACACCATTTTGCATTTTGCATCCCGACCTTGTAGAACTAGAATTTTATTAAAGGCACTTAAACAATTTAATCTGTACCCATAAAATCGACTAATAGTTCGTAATTTGGAATTTACCACCGAATCCAGCAGTCCCACAAATCAATAATTACAATTAATTGCCACAAACAAGTGAAGAATTCACGAATTTAAAAATAGTACCTGGTTCATTAAATATTTAAAGAATACATTTGAGGGTATATTGAAATGACGTATTCGGTTCTACGTCATTGAAAAGACGTCACAATGAAACTCCTGTAAATACCAAGGACAACTCAATAGACGAAACGTAATTAAGTCTTATTTATAATTCATGACGATTGACAATGTTGTACGTTGTAGAAGTCTCCATGTTTCACGAAGGTTTCTGCTTGCTTATAATAGATTGTTTTTTTTAGTACATCTTTGATAATGGATTTTACTTCAAACTTTTGCAATGGTATAAAAAATAAATGTTTATTTCTAATCCATTTTGGTTGAGGTTTCGTATTGGCAGGAACTGTTCCGGATCTAAACCTTGCGTCCGGAATTTTATAGAAGCAATATTCGTCCGAAATTCAGGTTTTTGTCTCAGATTGTTCCGAATTTAATATTGTCTTATAACAATGTTTAATTTCAGATAATATTTTTACGAAATTAGAATCGAAATAAACTGAACATATCGAAATACATCACTTGAAGTAGACACACCAGAAGCGATATTTATTACTAAAAATTTGCAGAAGCAAAATTGACTTAAGCAAAAAGAAACAAAATTCAGACAAATGTAAAAAGTTTTGTACTAAATGATTTTTATTTAAACTAGTGGGGCGCATGGCATCGTGTCTTAAGGCAAATTGCTGAAACTTCCCGTACCAAAAATTATTTCTTTTTAAAAAGATTAACATTTTTGAAAAAAAAATTTGATTTTTGAGAAACTATAAATTTTTGACAAAATTTACTTTTTATTGAAAAAGACTTTTTGAAGAAAAACTTATTTTTAAATATTGTGGAAATTCTGAACTTTTTTCAAAGCAATCGTACTGCTTTAACTGCATAGAGGCGAAATATCGAAGCGCGTAAGCGCCGCGTCGCTGTCTAACAAATAAACATTGGTACTAAACCCATAGGAATGTAAACAAAATTTATACTTATTGTTAAAATCTCTATAAAATATCTGATAATTTGATGTGCATATGTCTAATGTTCATTTTTGACCGCCAAATGGCTCATTTTTTTAACTTCCCGTAGGGTAAGTTATTGTAATGGGCCGAAAATCGGAATTGAAAATTTTTACATTTCTCGACGTTTTGAAGGTTTCTGAACATTTTGGCATACCTCAGAAAAAATGGATGTGTGTGTGTACGTGTGTGTATTCATGTATGGATACAATTTTTCGTCCACGTTTTCGGGCGTACGGATCAACCGATTTGAATGGTTCAAAAAACATTCGATTCCTATCGATAAGGAGATGTGCTGATTAGGTTTTGGCAAAGGCAGGTCCAGCAGTTACGGAGATAAAGAGCAAAGAGTGCAGAAAATAGAAATCGAGTTTTTGAGAGAACGGAGCATCCGATTTGAATGATCTAAAAAACATTCAATTAGTAATGATTGGCAGAAGTGGTTATTAGTTTTTCGCATAGGCAGGCCTAGCCATTTCGAAGATACGAAGCTAAATGTACAAAAAATGGCAGTTTTTGAGAGAACTAAGCGTCCGATTTAATTAATTCAAAGAACTTTCTGCTTGTCTTAACAAAATAATTGATTTTGGAAAAAAAAAATTTTGTTTCAACTTTTTTTTTTTAATCTTTTGTATATCGAAAATAATTCAGATTTAATTTTAATTCTGACGATAGTTCTAATATACTTTACAAATAATTTCAACTTTGCAATTCAGTTTATATAATTCTTATAAATATTAGACAATGTTACAATATTTATAATAATCTATTTGAAAACATTCAGTATTCCTCGAACATTTCGTTACAGTACGGGAAATTCCAGCAATTTGCCTTAAGGCACGATGCCACCCACCCCACAAGTTAATAATTATTTTAGTATAAATAAAGTTGATTGATAATCAAATTTACCTAAAAAACTTTCACCTTTCGATTCCGATGGTTTTGAACTTTTTGTTCTTATAATATAAGACTAAACTAGAGGTGCATGGCGTGCCTTAAGGCAAATTCCTAGAACTTTTCGTACCGATATTTAATATTTTTAACTGAGAATATTTTACCTTTTTTATTGGACCTGCCCAAAAATTTAATCACTTCTTCCTTCAGTAAATAAATGTAAAATGTTTTTTGAATCATTTAAACCAGATGCTCCGTTGACTCAAAAACTAAATCGACATTTCTTGCACTTTTGCCCTGCCACTGTCAAAAAACTAACCAGCAAACTAAATATTTGTATAGAAGAAAGAATATTTATAAATTAAATCTATATAACATTCGCAATTCTTATACGATAACCCCCAATATCATAAATTTCTTATCGCGTATGTGTATCACCTATACCTAAACCTAAACATTATATTTTACGTGGTTACACGCCTTATAACTACTATATCATACGTTCCTTTGCCACCACACCGTATATGCTCAATCCTTACACTATATCTAAACCGCCTAACATGTATTATCTTACGCCTACAATTTCGCTTACATACTGTTTTCACCCTTACCGGGAATCGAACCCCGGTCCGCCGCGTGACAGTCTACGACCTTAACCACTCGACCACCGTAACGCTACAATCAACCGTCTTTTTTCGTGTGTTTTTGCGTCACCTTAGTATTAGTTACTGCTAAAATGCTTAATTAAATAGAAAATGAACCAAAGAAACAACAGTGTGTTCCATAATATATTTTCAGTGGGGGACCCGATAGAGTAGTGGTTAAGATGCGTGACTGTCACGCGGAGGAACCGGGTTCAATCCCCGGTATAGGCAATAGATAGGTAGAAATAATACGTAGGGCGTAATGTAGAAATATAACACATTAGTATTAAATAGGTATGTAGGGTGTATATAATAAGTTATTTAGCAAATAATAACCTAGCTTTAATAGATTATTTGTATGGATAGAGAAATTGATGGCATATGTATCTCACGGTAATGATAGATAATAGTTAAATTATCTATGATATATAAAAGTCTATTATAATTATAAACTAATTATAATATAATAGTATGATAATAGTAAGATTATCATATCCCAAATTTAGTCTTATATTATAATAAGTTTTATATCTTAATAAATAAGCGTAGGTATTAATAAAATTAATATCAAAATCAATTTATGTTATTAGTGGATATAAATTATGTACTCAATGATTTCCTTATACTTATAATTGATTAGGTTTTCACAATATTATTGCCCAAAGTCAAATTGGACCTCTGTGCCCCGCCTTACCATATATTTAACTTCCCGTAGGGCAAGTTATAGTAATTGCAAAAAAATCGAAAATAAAAATTTTTATCAATCATTACGTTTCAAAGGTTTCTGAACATTTTGGCATACATTAGAAAAAATACACATACATCCATTTTTTTCTAAGGTATGCCAAAATGTTCGTAAGGCTTTGAAACGTAAAGATATATAACAATTTTCATTTTCGATTTTTTCTCGATTACTAGTATTAACGGAAAGTTAAAAATTAGAATTATTTTAAGAAATGATTTTAATTAAATCCTTAAATAGTTTTTGTTTGTAAAATATTCCCTTTCCACTCGCAAATTACGAGATTTATATGTATTTCGCCGCCGGAGTGGAAAGGGTTACAAAATCATATTTGATGCCCCACCCCAGCCAAAATTAATGTCCCGGATTTGAAATAAAAAAATACGTAATGTTATTTTATACAAGTTTGAATTACGGTAGAAACCCGTTAAGACAATCACGCTTCATACGATTTCTCGTGTAATACGCCTCTTTCACAAAGTATCTTTGCCAAGTCCCTATAAAGCGTCTTAACAGGGTTTTACTGTATATATATTTAAGTATGAAATATAAAATAATTATTATTACCATAACAAAGTAACTTCTCTATACCAAAAATTTACAACGCATATGATGTTATAACTGCTCATCTTTTAACAAAATATTTATGAAAGTATAATTTTTATTACACCCAAATTAATTTTAACATGTGCAGTAAATAAGTTGTAGAGCTATTTTCAAGGTATCATGTGATTTAAACGAGTTGTTAAAATAAACATCCGTTATTATTTGCGAATGCCCAGTAAAATGGCTTATTAGTTTGCGACTAACATGTTTTGGAAAAGATGAAGAATGCGCAGTTTATTGTCTAAATAATTATATCGAACTTGGATGTCGATTTATGATTGAAATATTTTTTTTTAAGAATGTATAATTAAAAGACTAAAGTAATCTATGTGAAATGAGAAAAAATTTAAAAAAAAAAAAGTGAAAAAAATCACTATAATTGTATTCAAGTCTCCTGTCGAGTTAAATACAAAGGTAAATATATTAGGTATTTTAATTAATTTAAAATTATAATTATTATTATAATAACATTAATTTAGATTTATTATAACGCCAAATATTTTTGAATAGCGCAAGAAAGAAATTCGATCGACAAAATGCAAATTATTACTATTACCTTTATATTCATATTTTGCATCTTTAATTTGCAAAAGACTCCAAAATCGATATTAGTGTATAATAATTTATAATGATTGCATATATAATGATTTTAATAAATCAGAACAAAAAAGAAAAATTGATTAACCTATGCCTTGCCTATATAATTCACAAGTATTGTGAATAAATTTACCTTTATTATTGCATCAAGAAAAAATGAATAATCTTTGTCAAGGATCAGTACAATAATGGTCAAAATAAAAATTTTATAACTTTCAGAATAAGTTTTTTTTTAATATTAATAAAAACTAATTCATCAGCTACGCTCACAATTTTTTTAGTTTTATAGTCTTTAGTGTTATAAAAAATAGTATTTGTGAAAAATCGTTAATAATTAATTAAATAAACTAATATTTAACAAAATTAAAACAAAATGTAAAAAATGTAAAAATTTGAAAAAAAATGACCTATGTCAAAATAATAATAATTTAAATAATACCTTATTATTAACGATACTGACACAGCAAATCAAAAATACATAAACTGCAAACAAATGATTTAACTTTATTAAATATCTTATAATTTCTCTTATAATTCATTGTACCTCTTCATACCAAGAAGTCAAAAGAAGTAAAGGAATGCTTAGGGGCTTTCCATTAATCACCTGAGGTTTTTAGGGAGAGGGAAGGGGGTATTGATAAAAATCACAAAATAAAAGGATATAGGAAGATATCACGTGTATTTATTATTTACCTATAAAAAAATTAAACATTTTCAAAAAATATTTGAAAAGAATATTTTAATAAAAAATTAATATAAAATTATAAATCAAAAACTTTTAGACAAACAGTATTTTCGTATATGCTTTTATGCTAAAGTACTTTTGGCATTTGTCTATATTATAAAGCGATTTCAAATATTCTTAACCAAACCATATGAATCATAGCATGACAGCCTCTGTAAAATATTGCATATCTTTTGGCGTCACATTTCAATAACATATCGGGAAAATATATCCCAGAAACTGTTTTTGGCTGGAATAGAGAAAACAAGATACAAAGTAAAGAAGGTACACATTACACATGAGAGTTATGAAGAGCAATCTTTCAGATATTACCATAGTCTTTGGTAACATATAGATACATCAGAGTTCAGTTCACTGAACTCGGCGTCTAGAACACAAACATCAAAAGGGAGATAGTTAAAAGGAAAATAAGCTAAAACACGTCACATTCTTTATTGAATCGGTATCATCTAAATGTTGTCTAGCGTTCAGTTATTTTTTACGTTCAGCTGGATGCTTTCCAATTTCTATTCGACTTCGTGTCTCCGTTTTGTCGTCGAGACAATACTAACAATAAATCTATAGCTTTTATACTGAAACACGAACAATTTCTCTAAATTTTATGATATAAAAATATTTTGCATTTGAAATAACATGCAATTGCCATTAAAAAACAACATAATTATATTCTTCATAAAGTTTCAGTTATTTCGAATAAGGTCAATATTGATAAAATACAGAAAAGAGGGCATGGAAGTAAACCTTATCGTATCTTAATATGCTCCAAAGTACTTATTAAAGACAAGACAAGACAAGACGCATCAATGTATTAGTAAGTTCAACATTTTGTCATCAATTGATAAAATTCATTTAGGAACTTGTTGTGGCTTAGTGGTAAGAGCTTTGGCTCTGCAAACACAGGATTTCAGGTTCCATAACCACCTAAGCATTAGTTATATCAAGCATTAATATATTATAGCGAAATATATTTTGTTTATTTCATTCACTGCTATATTTACAACTGTCCAATTAAGAACATTTAGTGAATTTGTGGAATTTACAACTGTCAGCCTTAATAAAGACATTGCATACTATAGTGACATGTTGGAAAAACAACTCAATAGTTGTTAAATATAAAATAGCAATGATGCATAATTTTAAATATATAATCAGTATTAATATTAAAAATATCAAATATGGATAGGCCAACCATATGGAGAAAATTCTCCATAAGAGCATCTAAGACTGTTAAGGCGGCGTCCATTAATCACGTATTTGAGGGTTCGGGGGTTTGACAAAAAATCACGAAATATCACGTGGGGGAGAGGGGTGTATAGTAAAATATTTATTTCTTACCCGATTTAAAAAAAATCCAAATATTAAAAAAAAATACAATTATTTCTCGTAACTAAAAATACACGTGATGTTTGGTGGGGGAAGGAGGGTAATTTTGATCAATATGTAATACCAAGAGGAATGGGTCCAAAAATCCTTACAGAATCGATGTTCGAACATAAGAAAAAAAAAGATTATTCGTCTTCATTTAATATACTAATTGTAACTAATTGGTTGAAAAGTGAAAATAAGATACTTTTTCTAATAAATTATATGATTATCACTGTTTTACGCAGGTGAAAGTTACAATTGATAAATTATGATATCCTTATATAGAAAGAGAAAACTATCGTACACATTAAAAAATTAAGTAATATCACAATTAAAAATTCATCCATCAAAATGTGACGTAAAAATTTTGATAAAAACTAATATGTATTAGTTGTTTTGATACAAACATGATAAATTCAAGTGGGAATCAAATGAAATAAATTTTAAAGAATCATTAATTTCACTATGAATTAAAATAATTACAAAAAAATTGAATTAATTTATTAACAGAGCTTAGTTTATGTTGCTATAGTATATAAATGATGTATCTATGTAGTTCAAGTAATCATAATGAGTAAAATATAGTAAAAAATGAGTAAATTATAGGTCGATAATTTAATACCAAATCATGAATTTCGTAGTTTCCATTAAAGACTTGGATTACAAATGAATTAAAACATAAAAATGTAATATTTATGTATTTGAGTTTTAATTAATTAAAACTCGAATACACGCTTAGTAGGTCAATATTATCGTTTTTTTTCATTCTCTATTTTATGTACAATTGTCCAGTTAAGCCTTAAGGACATTTGATAAATTATAGTAATTTGAACAGAAAAATATCAATAAGACGATTTTTGATCATTCTTTTTTTCAATTTGCTGTTTGGATCGATATCATCAACTAATATTTAGCATATAAAGGTCTCATGCAGCATGTGTTATTTTATTGCAAGAGATATAAAAATCGGTGTGACATTTAATATGTCTAAATATTTTCCCACAGATTATCACATAACAAAATAAATTTGTTTATGTAACTAAATATCATTTCCATATCTGTGAAAATATTACGCCGCCAAGGAGTCGCCGTTCTAATGTATCAGACAATTTCGTTATCAACTTCTCAACAATCGTTGATGTTAGCCGAGTTGACAAATAGACAAAAACAAAGCAACCGATTGATTTAGCATTGCCTTCCAATTAATGATGCCTGCGATTGAAATTATTTCAAGGCCGAAATAAAATTGTCACATGTATATTATCACTTGGTACGAATGTCATGCCTTGATGTCAAACGAAGCATGCGGAAATCAAATAACAGTAAGATTGTATTCCCTTTGAATAAATTAACATTTAAATTGGTTGTTTTGATGCGCTGAGATCACTTTAATGTAGTCTGAGCTTTCATGCCACCGATTAATCAGCATACAAGTTAGGTAATGAAAACTACGCATTTCACGTTGTGCAAGCATCTCCTAGTTTTTTCTCCAGTTCTTTATTATTTTCTGTTGCTAATGATCAAGAAGTTCTCAGATATCGACGAAACAAATACTTGTTCGAAGAATAGATTGATTATCCTGAATAGACTACACATCCATCTTGTATTCGCTCAAACAAAACAAGCTTTTGTAAACAAAATAATATTAATGTACACAGTACACATATGTATGATATAAAAATCGATCGAGGCAGAATATAATTATCGATTATATACAATATTTGAGAACATTATTCCGTACCATATTATCCTTACCATAATATTCACCATTATGAGTATTGTCTAAATATTTTGTTTGTGACAAAATATGTAGAAAGCCTGTTGATGAACGAAATTGATTCCGAAACGTTTCAAATAAATAAAAACACTATGCAAATTTGTTTTTCTATTCTTCATGTGTATCTATATAAAAAAATATATAGTTCTGATTTAACTTCGTCACTAATAATGGGACATATTTGGAAAAAGTTTTGCATATAAGAACAACACACAAAATGACCAAAAACGATTAAAATTAATTATTAAAGTATATAAATATATTCTCAAATTTTAAAAGTGTATTATATAAATGTAAAATAAGTCTTGCAGGAATCTGCTATCAATAATTTACCATAAACCAGGCAGATGTATTTTCTTATTTTATTTTTGGCTTTTGATTCACATCATTTGGCCATTAAGCCTATTTTATAATTTATCTATACAGTTGTTGAAGTTCTATATAATAGGTTGATGTATGAAATACAGAATTTTGAATTAATATATTAGAAATAGTTTTGGAACATATGAGAAGTCCATAGTACACATAAGCTAACAAGCTCAATTATCTTCCACGCATTGCTCGTAATAACAATAAACGTTAATAGGAATACCACAAATTACTAATTAATGTAAGCTGTGGTTAGATCTATGGCGTTATTTGTTTCTTTGACGCAATTAAGCCGCAATTACTATGGAACTAACAATCGCCTAACAGAACAAAAGCTCTTAATACATAATCACGCAAAAGGATAGATTGTTAAAGGTTTCTCTAAGGGACATGTACACTCTACAATTATATAATTACTATCATCAAGCGTAAAATCACAAACCAAAAAGTGAATATCTTTAATTGTGTTTTGAAAAGTTGTGAAATACTTTTTATAACTTATATTTAAAATTGCCGGAAACGTGTAGTCGACGTCTGCCAATGAACTGACAACTCTTGAGATCCAACACGTGACCTGCCAAGGTTTTGTCCTTGGCATCGACTTTTGATTTTTAAATGAGTTCTGTAGTCTCAAACGATTCTTTTTGTTTTATGTATTCAGTCGACCGTTTTGCAATGCTGGACCGCGTGCCGTCTAGTAGACTCCAGATTACTGAAGAATGCAGATTTTATTGCAATTTACTGCCACAACTCCGGATATTATGATGATTCAATAAATGATAAAGTTCTGCACGAATGAATATAAACGTCATTAAGTCTTACTGAAATCTCTGTTGAACATAAGTTTCATTAAGTTATTCCATGTATTGATAAATGAAATTTAAAAGACATTGGCTAGTTTTGCGGGATGACCGGCCGAGCTGTTTCTTTATAATTAGCAACAATGTGCTGAAGTTTCCGTCCAAGTTTTCCACTTGATAATCTAAGTCATCAATTTTCCTGATAAAGATTGAAATAACTTAGTTATTATTTATAAGAAATTATTTATAAGTAAATAGTTTCAATTATATCAATATCATTAAAATATTGAGTTGTTTTTCTATTATGTCAATATAGTATACAATGTCCCTTTACGGCTGATAATTGTAAATTCCCCAAATTTACTAAATGTCCCTAACTGGACAAACAGATGATAAAAAAAAGTTTTCGCAAAAAATTCTGAACCGATTTGGCAAATATAAAATCTGTTCAAAAGATATCATTTGGAAATCTTTGGTTAGTTTTTTTTGCAGAGATCGGCCGGACAATTGTATCGCAATTAAATGTTAAGACAATTTATTCTTGCATTTTTAATGAGACTCAACGATAGAGTTCATAGTCAAATAAAACTTCCTAAATTATTATAGTCCTACGAAATGTGGTTGAATTATAAAAATTTATTAAAGTTTGGAATTATGGACCACGCTTTTAGGACATACAAACACGGCCAGTTTTGAGGAACAACTCGCCGAACTGATTTTTAGAATTGGCAAAAATGTGCTAAAATTTCCGTCCAAGTTTTCGCAAAAAGTTCTGAACCGATTTGATAAATTTAAAATCTGTTCGAAATATATAATTTGGAAATCGAGTTGGTTAGTTTTTGGCAGAGATCGGCCAGATTATTGTATCGAAATTAAATATTAAAATAATTTATTTTGTATTTTTAATTAGACAACGATAGAGGTTATAGTCATAGTCAAATTGAACAT
>NW_020537324.1:19789653-19813002 GCF_003426905.1 Ctenocephalides felis | reverse complement strand
ACCGATCTCTGTCAAAAACTAATCAACGCGGTTCCAAGACAACTTCCAACGTGGATGATAAATTTTACGTTTTACTACTAATTTTAAAGAAACGGATCAACTGATCGAATAAAGAAATTAACCAAGGCAAAAGTTCAATATTAAAATTAGAATAAAATATTGAAGGTAAATAAGCCAAGAATGTTGAAATTTTCCAACGTAGTAAATATGATTGCCTGGGTCTAACATATTGATTGAAACTATTCCACAATACAATAAATGTAAGGAAAAGAACTGTCATCCCTCGTCAATCGAAGGCTAAAGATAAAATAATACCTGTTCAAAATCGATTAAAACCACAACCAAATCAAACGATTTCTTCTTATATTGACTTGGTTTAGTTTCAACGTGGGACATTGCATTTTTTCTGCTTTCGACACATTTTTATCAACTTAATAAATGATGTTGAAACAAAAATAACGAAATTCATTAAAAAAAAAATTATACATATTTCAAGAAATAATGTTGTAAAACTGGTTTACTTATTAAATATTTGAACTAATTTCACATATGGGCATTAAATCAATAAATTATAAGTAAATGTCACGCATTCGACAAAGACCATAGTTGCACAATTGATTTTAGATATTTGCATAAACGAATCATAAGACTACGTATATATTTGTTTAAGTTATGTTATCAAGAACAATTTTCGAGTTGTGTAATAAGAACACAGGCAATTAAGAAATTTGATTTTAACAATGTATGCACGTGTGCATATTTCTCAGGGGCACATTTCTGGGAAAAGATAAGATAAGATTTAAAAACATGTAGAAATGCGTTTAAGTATCCTTATCGGCTGAACCTTTTTTGCACAAGTTTACCAGATGGAGAATACGAACACCTGGTATAATAAGAACACGGTATTTTCTGGGACTAAAACGTAAAGTAGAGGAGATTGGGCACGGTTGTGCCAGGGCAAGATAGTAACAGTCGTCATAGTAGTTAGACCATAATGATTTTGAGATAAAGTCCGAAGGAAGGGAGAAAGATGAAGTATGTTAGTTCGAACAAGTTTCTATCATTGCACTAATTGTGAGTCAGCGGCCTATATTAACATGACCTGTAGACCGCATTGATTTTAAAGAGTCAAAAGTAAGATTTTTGTGCGATTTCTTTTAATAATAACTGTTACTTGCATAGAGATAGATCACTTTGTTGGTTATTTTGTTGTAAGTTGAACTTTAGTAGTTAAATACCAGCTATTAGTTTTTGAGTAGATAATTTATCTCAGTTATAACGATGATTTATTTTCAAAAGTGTGCGTTGGGTACGGTTGTGACAAATTTTGTGGGTACGGTTGTGACAAGTATTTCTTGTCCTTTTCGGATAAAGATTAAACAGATAAAGAAAAGTTTGACTTAACCAAAACAAAATATGGAAAAGAAAGAGAAAGGAAAACTAAAGACAAGAAAAAATAAGATTTCACAAAAATCTTTATTATTGATCGAACTTTGTTTAAAAATTTATTTTTATTATATTTTGTTATATTCATGAGCTTAGTTTAAATGATTATATTGTATTGTATTTAGGTAGTTTAGTAATTATTGTTACTAAAGAATAGAAGTCGTTATAGACCATTTTGGTGTTTATAGCCTTTGTTTTTTAACCTATTTTCATGCCAACGTCCCCACCCCCAGGACGGTTGTGACACTCGCCCTTTTCTTGTATGATTTTGATTTTACGACTAATCCATAGTATTTAAGGACAGTATTTCAGTATTTTCACGTAGACAAATATACAAGTTGCTAATTTATATACTTTTTTCCCAGCTAACTGGTAAATTAACAAAATTATTGGTGATGAAAAAACTGGTACAACATTTCCAGTCTCCAGTACCCAGTAGTGGATACCCAGTCTCCTCTACTTCTGTAACATGATATAATAAAGAAGTATGCAAGTACCTAGCATTAGAAAATCTTTTTAGTGCTGCAGTACGCCGCTTTCAGCCATATCACGAAACGATTGCTAAGATACCTCGTTCGTTGAAATACACGCGATAACACAAACAATCACATGCATTTATTATTGTGCACATAGCATATCCATTGTCACACGGTAATAATCACTATAAGCATTTTATAGAAAACGACACACTTTTAGAGAAAATATTGAAACAACACAATAATACACTAATAGTTTTATTTAACACAGCACGACTGTTATATTTTTATATGTGTATAAATTTAGCTTTAGTCAAAGAATGTTTGGAACAAAAGAAACTGAAAAACACAAGAACATGTGCATAGACTTCTCCGAATGAAAGAAATGAAACTCTACATGACGATCGTTCGCCGGCGACTGACTGGGGCAACAAACACTACACTTTTGTAATGCGTTTGTGTGCGCGCAGAGCGAGATGAACGCGGGCCGAGGCAGCATGTGCGAGTATGTCGGCCCGATGATCATGCACGCGCCCCGCTGCCAGCCTGCGCGCCTTCGTACGCGCCGCGGCGGCTCGGTTGAACCACGGAACAAGAGATACAGACAAGAATGCAGAGCCGAACATATTATGACGGAAACCTTTGTACTACATAATACCCAAGACCTTTCAGAATTGTTTCATTCATTTTGATCGACTTCATCAAGCTTAATCACTTTTGTAATTATTCACGATACGGCTTCATTGCTAGTGTTCTGATTGACTGCCTCCCTGAATAGAGGGACTAGTATTTATATACAACAAGAATTGAATTTCGAAACATTTCCTGAAATTAAGTTCTCTTATTCTTGTACTTGTATAGTGTTTAAAGAAAATTGCTGGAACTTCTCGCACCGTAATTTAATTTTTCTCTAAAAAGCATTTTTTGAAAATTTTATATTTGTACAGTTAGTAAAGAAATCACTTGATTCTTCCTCCCCATCATTTCTTGATACCAACTCAGGCAAAATATTTTTTTAAATCATATCTTTTCGCACGCTCCATCGCAGTTTAACTGTTAAACATAATAAATCTTGGTATGAATCCCAAAGAAATAGAAACAAAATATGCATCTATTATAAAAATATCTCATAATTTGTGTGCATATAACTTCTAATCATTTGATCATTGTGATTTCCAAATTCTATTTTCTATTGGAAACTTTTTTATTGAATCTTCGCTGAGAAGATCCCACAAATTTAATCAATTTTTCACTTTATCAATACAAGTGAAGTGCTTCTCAAATTATTAAGATTGGCCGCTCTGTTCTTTCTAAAACTGATGTCATTTCTTGCACTCTGTGGCCGTATATTCGAAACAGCTAGACCTGCCTTTTCCAAAAACTCAGCTTGTCTATCCGTCAATAGGAATCGAATGTTTTTTGAATCATTCCAATCGGCTGATCTGTGTAAAAAAATTGTATGCACACATACATAACATACATCAGTTTTTCCTAATATGCCAAAGACTCTTAAACGTAAAGATATGCATCAATCGGCTTTTGAAAACATTAACAAAATTTTAGGTATTTAAGTTAAAAATGTACTAAACACAATTTAACTATTGAAGGAAGGAAGGGTTGCAAAGACTAACAGGCCCAAATTGGAATCACAATCATATTGTAATGTACATCTCTGTAGTTGCATAGTAGATTGCGCTCGGTACATCATGATTGGATTTATGTGAATATAATTTTTTTTCGTTTTCGGATCGCCAGCGATGCCGTAACTCTCCAGCGGCTTTCATGAAGAAGATGAGATGATTTAAGGAAACGAATAATATAATATAAGCAACGGCTTCTACATCTATAATGCGATCAAGTAAGAAACAACAAGATCTAAATGCTACAAATATATAAAACCTTTTATCTGTGAATTCTCGAATTTGAAATTATAGCAATGAATGTAAAGTTCATTAATTAAACGTGAAAATTAAGTAAATTGCTATTTATTTTTAAAATGCTTAATATTGAAAAATACTTAGAAATTTAAATTAAATCACAAGAGCATAGACAGAAAAAAACAACAAGATCTAACCATAAGAAACAACAAAATCTAACAGTAAGAATCAACAAGATCTAAATGCTACAAATATATAAAACCTTTTTTCTGTGTATTCTCGAATCCGATAATTATCCCAATAAATGCAAAGTTCAGTAATATGGAATTTTAGATCTAAATTTCTATTTATTTTTGAATTAGTTAATAATAAAAAATACTTTAAAATTTAAATTAAATTTAATTTAATTCTAAATTACACAAAATTTGCAAGCGTTTGCTTCATAGATTATACACAAAAAACATACTAACTAGTGGGGTGTATGACATCGTGCCTTAAGGCAAATTGCTGGTACTTCCCGTACCGTAACAAAATGTTCGAAGAATACTGAATGTTTTCAAATAGATTATTATAAATATTGTAACATTGTCTAATATTTATAAGAATTATATAAACTGAATTGCAAAGTTGAAATTATTTGTTTAAAGTATATTAGAACTATAGTCAGAATTAAAAATAAAATCTGAATTATTGAAAAGTTGAAACAATTTTTTTTTCCAAAATCAATTTTTTTGTTAAGACAAGCAGAAAGTTCTTTGAATCATTTAATTCGGACGCTTAGTTCTCTCAAAAACTGTCATTTTTTACACATTTAGCTCCGTATCTTCAAAATGGCTGGGCCTGCCTTTGCCAAAAACTAATAAACACTTCTCCCAATCATTACTAATTGAATGTTTTTAGATCATTCAAATCAGATGCTCCGTTCTCTCAAAAACTCGATATCTATTTTCTGCACTCTTTGCTCTTTATCTCCGTAACGGCTGGACCTGCCTTTGCCGAAAACTAATCAGCTCATCTCCCTATCAATAGGAATCGAATGTTTTTTAAACCATTCAAATCGGTTGATCCGTGCGCCCGAAAACGTGACTGGAAATTTGTATCCATACATACATACACACACACACAAACATCTATTTTTTCTGAGGTATGCCAAAATGTTCAGAAACCTTCAAAACGTCGAGAAATGTAAAAAGTTTCAATTTCGATTTTCGGCCCATTACAATAACTTACCCTACGGGAAGTTAAATATAAATCCAAAATGATTAATAATATCTGTTAATCATTATTTATCTGTTTGAATTCATGCTGCAAGTCAATATAATATTGAATTTCTAAATAAATTATTGTAATTAAACTATTCAATTGAGAAATTATCAAGTTATTTGAAATTAACTTATACATTTGATTCAAACAAATTAAAAATTATCGTAAAAATGTAAATTTTATGGTGTAGTACAATAACAATATATAAATCCTATGTAAGCTTAGGAAACATATGCTCTCAATATTGAGAATCCCTGCTTTAGTTTCCGAATTCTTAAGAAAACTTTGATTTTATCCCAGTTTTTGTTTGTGCTCTGGAACCGAGGGTACGACGCCAGCTGTCTCACTTATCCCATACACAAGACCTGACTCAACGCGCGTAGTATAGACCGATGAGACTGCGAGCGGCGTTTCCTGGAAACTACGCGATTCAACCGGGATCGAGCCACCATTACGGCACAACAAACCCGCCTCGGATAGAACACCCTCGCGTTAAATAAATTACGATAAGAGAGGAGCACGCTTTCTTGCTTCCTTGAGAAACGATTGTGTATTACAAGTTACATACGATGCCTTACGTGTATTTTCTTGGAGATGCTCATCTCTAGAAAAACACGTACAGTAAACATTGAACGTAGGAATTTGATAACTTTATATGTACGCAAGGCGATCCAAGAAAGCGGTAAAAGCAATAAATGGTATGAGTTCGGTAATGTCCGTAAATTGTTTTTATTATCATGATTGATTAAGTAATTATTGTCAATAAAATGATTATTTTATATGTGTTAATTTAGTAAATTAAAAGCTATTAATGACTTATTAAGGGCCTCATAAATATCGCGTGATGTAAAGCAATTTAATGACGCATTTGAAGGATTATATACCCAAATAAATAACAGCTGATATCATAAAATACAATATACTAAAACTCCACCCAGCAAAAGTTAACTAGATTTGAATTAATTATTGCGAGACAAAACATTATTAACTACCCGAAAGAGATGTTTGTTTTATCCAAAAAAGTGGAATTTTATATTTTCTCGTCAGTGTGAATCGAATGAGACCAAATTTGAAAAAAAGTATATGAGTGTGTATATGAACTGATTTTGCGATTTATAGTCGACGTTTTCTAAAAAAAAAACAACTTAAAAAATTTAAAACCCATTCCATGTAACTCGATAAGGACTGTCGTTGATTAGTTTTTCACAATGATTGGCCAAGCGTTTTTTTGTAATTAGCAGAAAAGTGCAAACTTTATCATACAGGTTTTAGCTCTCAATTCTGAATTGATTTAAAAATTTCACTGTTCGAAACATATTGATTGGAAATGGCGGTGATTAGTTTTTGGTAAAGATGGGATGGGCCGTTTCTTCGCCATTAAACGTTGTTTTTTTTATTCACTTACAACAGTCCAGTTAAGGACATTTAGTAAATTTGTGGAAATTACAATTGTCAGTAGTAATAAGGATATTGTATACTACGTTTTTTTTTGTAATTAGCAGAAAAGTGCAAACTTTATCATACACGTTTTAGCTCTCAATCCTGAATCGATTAATAAATTTAAAAAAACTGTTCGAAACATTTTGGTTGGGAATCGTGATGATTAGTTTTTGGTAAAGATGGGACGGGTCGTTTCTTCGCCATTAAACGTTGTTTTTAATTCGATATTATATTTACAACTGTACAGTTAAGGATATTTAGTAAATTTGTGGAAATTATAATTATCAGCCAATTGTCAAGGACATTGTATACTAGTCCGCCGCCGCCCTCCGAAGAGTACACAAGTCTCTTATATATATTTTTCACATTTATTATTCTCAATTTCTTTTCAATTTTAATTTTAAAATAAGTTACTTTATTACCTCCTAAGAAATATAATATACCTGGTGCATTTAATACCATTGTGTTGTGAACTCACTCGAACGGACGATTTCTACTATCTGCCCATACAGTTTTTACCTGCGCCCTTTATAGTCAAGATGGTCAATACAAGAAGTCAAATGGTGAGTAATATTTCAGTAGATGAAACTGTTTTTGAGGATGCGTTTAATTTGGATAGCACCGTTGTCTGCGCCGAGTGTTTGTGTTTACGTGAATGTAAAAATTCACTGAAAGCAGCGCTTGACGAGAAAGACAGAATTATTGCCAGGTTAACGAAAGAGTTGGCAATAGCCAATTCCAAGTTGAATGGCGAAAATTCAAAGGTGCAATCTGGATTAAGGGCATCACCCCCAGCAGTTAATAGTACAAGTCAATCGGCCAAAGCGTCTCCCTCACATCCTTCTTCCTCCTCTTCCCAGGCCACTCCTAAACTACTGATTTTGTCTGACAGCCACGGCAGATCTTGGTCAGAGTTCTTAAGAGGTTTGTTAGGTGCCAAATTCAGTGTGCTTGGAGTGGTCAAACCTGGTGCGGGGTTCTCTAGCGTGGTTGCTGATATCTCGGGTCTAGTTGCGAATTTTGGCGCTCGTGATCATGTTGTTATATTGGCCGGAACGAATGACACTAAATCTAATTATGCTATTCGGGATGCATTAGAGATAGCCCGTCATTCATGTAGCAAGACAAATCTTTGTATTGTTACAATTCCTTACCGATACGACGATTATGCTCTGAATTCCAGAATTTTCAACGCCAATCGTTGCATTTTCCGTGACTTTGGTCGTGGTAAATTCAATAATGTTAGGATCTTTGATATCAATAGGTTCGTTAACAGAACTGACTACACCGGGCACGGCCTTCATTTTATTTCCAGTGCCAAACAGAAGCTTTGTCGTATTCTCGCAAGAGATATGCTGCCTCTGATAAATTCCGGTAACACCAAATCCTTTCGCCTTCGCTGATGACGTTAATTCATTTATTCTCTGTCAGAACATACAAAATTTACCTAACAAATTAAACAAACTTGATATAGTTCTGACTAAATATAAACCAAATTTTTTATGCTTGACTGAACATTGGTTAACCGACTCTAAACTTTTATTAATCAAATTAAATGGTTATAATTTATGCTCCTTCTTTGCCCGGAATGTCTTCAAACACGGCGGTGTTTGTATCTTTGCTTCAACAAAATTGAAATGTAAAAGTATCAAAACTAATATCTTGCCTATAGAAAAAGTCTTTGAATTTTGTGCCATCGAAACCCATTTTTCTCACAGCACGTTTTGTGTTGTTTGTGTTTACAGATCTCCTGACCAAGACGTCACGAAGTTTATAAGTTTAGTATATAATCTCTTAGATGAACTCTTTAATAAATATGATTCAATAATTGTGTGCGGTGACTTCAATATCCATTTAAACAAAAGAGATCGGATTAGTGATAGTTTCAAATTTAGCATGGAATCATTTGGATTATTTCCTACTATTAAAGACCCTACAAGGATAACTATCTCCTCCTCATATTGTATTGATAATTTTTTCACAAATATATCTACGGTAAATTCCTGTGTAATTAATACCGGACTTTCTGACCATTATGGAATTTTGCTCTCTTTGCCTAATACTACTAATTCTACTTCCCACGTATATCGGTATAAAAGAAAATTTAATATAAAAAATAAATTACTTTTCAAGGAACTACTAGAAAAAGAGACTTGGAATATGTTGGATCAATCCAGTTATTTTACATTTGATACATTTATAAATTCCATTTTACATAATTTCAACACTGCTTTCCCTATATCAAAACATAAATTGAACATTAATAAAACTCAAACGTGGTACTCTCAAGGCCTATGTATTTCATATAATAAATTATTGCGTTTAGAAAGAGAATCCAAACATAATAGTAATTTTAGCTTTATGATTTATTTTTTGAAATATAGAGAAATTTTCAACGATTTATGTGAACTAGCAAAAATTAAGTACAATGATAATATTATTTTCACTTCTCATAATAAACAAAAAGCGATGTGGTCATTCATAAAATCGGAAGTTAACTTTAAAGCAAATTCTACCAATATTGAATGCCTTAATATTAATAATATAAAAATTTATGATCAGCTATCAATTGCCAACGCATTTAATAATTTTTTCGTTAATGAAGCTTTTAATTTGACTTCAAATATAACTATTGATCCGGTCATATCAAATGCAATCTTTTCTAAAATAAAAACTAATTCAAATTCCTTTTATCTATATCCTATATCCTCCGAGGAATTGTCGCATGCAATTTTTTCTCTTAATAATTCTTATTCCTCAGGACCAGATGAAATTTCATCTGACATTTTAAAACAATTTTTCCCATTATTTATTGATAAACTTCTCATATGTTTTAATAACGCTATCGATGAAGGCACCTATCCAAATCATCTTAAACATTCAAAAGTTAAGCCTCTTTATAAGAAAGGGGCCACTGATTTAATTAATAATTACAGACCAATTTCATTATTAAATACTTTTGATAAAATTTTTGAAAAAATCTTACATAGTCGCCTTAATAATTTTTTAACAAAAAATGGTATTCTATTTAAAAATCAGTTTGGATTTCGACAAAAATGCTCAACATCCCATTCTATATACACTTTATTACATGATATTGTTTATTCTTTTGAAGATGGTAGCTTTTGCATTACAATTTTTTGTGACTTGTCCAAAGCCTTTGATAGTATCTCCCATGATATCCTTTGTAATAAGCTTGAAAAATACGGCGTACGTGGTTTAGCTCTTGACTTATTTTCGTCTTATTTATCAAACAGGACTCAGTCTGTTTACTTGAGCGATGATGATGGTTCGGTAATAATATCAGACAAATTAAATATCAAACTCGGTGTCCCTCAAGGTTCAATACTTGGACCTTTATTATTTCTTATATATATAAATGATCTTCCAAATTGTTCAGATCTTTGTAAATTTATACTTTTTGCTGATGACACTAGTATTATTGTTAAGGGAAATTCTTTGGAAGAAATTAGTTACAAATTAAATTTAGTAATGGCTTCAATTTCCAATTGGTTTAAATCCAATAATCTTTTACTCAATAATGATAAAACCCAAATAATGTCATTTCGTACCGTTAATAAAATTAATAATGAGATAAGCTCGCTGAACGTAAATGATACTATTTTCAAATTTTCTTCTATCTCAAAGTTTTTAGGCATACAATTGCATAAAAACTTAAATTGGGACTATCACATTGATTCTATACTAACACCTAATTTAACAAAAACGTGTTTTATGTTAAGAGTTCTTAAATCTAAGGTTAGTTTAAATTGTCTTCTCTCAATTTACTATTCCAATTTTTACTCACACATCGCATATGGAATCCAGTTTTGGGGGTTCTCTCCATCTCTTAACCGCATTTTCAAACTTCAAAAAAGAGCTTTGAGAATAATTTTTTCTATTAGTCCTTTATCTTCTTGTAAAAACATTTTTCGTGAACATAGTATTCTTACCGTTCCCAGTATATTTTTGCTCATTACTTTATCGTTTATAAAAAATAATCCTGAACGTTTCAATTTGTCTTCAATGTCGAATTCTCATTACAAGACAAGAAACTTAACTATTAAAGCACCAGTATTTAAACTTGCAACGTCTTTTAACTCAATTGACGGATTTGGAATTCAACTTTTTAACTTACTACCACTTCACATACGAAAACTAAATAATCATAAATTCCACAATACTATAGTAAAATTCTTAAAAGCTCAATATTTCTATGATATTTCAGAATTTGTTAATTTTGATATTAAACAATACTTTGCTAACCAATGATAATTTAGTAATCATCTGCCTCTCATTCATGTCATCTTTTCCCTAAATTTTATTATTTAATAAATTTTACTAACCCTTTCTATATAAAATATCTTTTATTCAAATTCATTTATTAGTATATTTCTTTTTTGATACTGCGCTTCTTCCTTTTTGCAGATCCACATTAGAATTTGACGCACATTAACGGACAGGATTGATTCAAGTCTATTTTCTATCAGCAACTGTCGACATTGCATTTATTATTCCTGATCTTCTAACGGTGCCCAAAACGAAGATATTAAATTGTGTATCATATTCTGAAAACATGCATTGATTATCTAAAATGTTTCAGTTGGTCTCAACTGAACATATCTAATTTTTCTTTTCATTCCAGACTTGGGATGAACTCGGATCGCGTCACTTGCGGTTTCATGATCTCCGATATATATATATTTAATTTTTTGTTTTGTTTTTTCATATTTTAGCGTAAATACGCGTTACCCATGTTCAAAGTCACTCAGAAATTGAGTGGTAATGTTCATGATTATGTAACGTACAATAAAGCGTTTGGAGGTGAAATTTCTTTATGTCTGAGACTTTTCACCAAACTATAAACTATAAACTATAAACTATAAACTATAGTAACATGTTGGAAAATAAACACACTAGTTAAAAAAATGATAGATTTTTTATGATGATAGATATGATAATGGTCATACTAAACATACTAAAATATAACAGCCCAACGATGAGTGATTTAATTTAAAAAAATCATCAAAGTTTGAAAAAAATTGTGACCAAAGTCGTTTTTGTGATATGATCAGTCAAAATTTTGAAAGTCTAGATTAATTAGTTTTGGTGAAAGTTCAGTACTTAGTTTTTGGTGAAAGTAAAATACTTAGTTTTTGAAATAACCAGTTAAATATTTTATCCACTAATATATAGCTAAACCTCAATTTCGGTTGAATTGCGCTCTATTGGCCCGCGTAACAGACAGGTTACATTCCAAATTTTTCGATATTTTACCAAATAATTACGGCTTTTTTGTGAGATGACGCATAAATCTTAATTCTACAATGTTGTCAACAAAACTTATCAATATTTATGCCCTTTGCTAGACCTTTCAACCTGTAATAACATTTTTCCTACACAGAAGTAAAAACATCGTAGGCAATTGTGACTTGAAAGTCACAGAACTCATTAATAACAAAAAAACATAAAAAAATTTTTGTTCCCTTATTTTTTATGAAAACAAAAATTCGGTCCAAAGAGGATTAACTCCATTATTACACATATCGGGAAGTTTATGCAACTTGCCGTAAAACAAACTTACACCTAGTAATAACTTGTTGTGCCAACTACCAAATAAATAGTGCAAAAATATAAAACACAAGTAATCTCATACAACATAGTTGCGCCTATAAATTTTCCAAGTAATACAAATATTTATATTATGTAAACGTATGTATCCAAATCGTAACAAGAACTCGCCACATGACGCGTGTAGAATTAAATTATAGAGTAAGGGTAAAATTCTGAGAAAATACTCCCAAATGTTCTCATTTAATACTTGTTTTTTATGTTTCTATTGCGTAACTAAATTCAACAAAAATTCTACTTTACATGTATTGATTATTATATTTACAAGGGCTAAAAAATAAATATTGTGATATTCACATTTTAATCTTTATTATATTGAGCCTGATTTCACAATCTTTTGCCATTTGCGCAACACTTGATATAGAACACATGTGTATCACCGTCCCTCTAATAATGAGGAAGGAGAACGGGCAGTATAAGTATTAATTAATAGTTAAAGACAAGGTCACGTTTCGTTCTGAACAGCAATTAGTATAATTATTATCAATTATAATAAAACAATTCGCTAAGAAAAGATTCATACATATAATATAAATCGAAGGTTACATTAATAAACTGGCGACAAATAATGACAGATTATTAAGCGACATATATCACTGTTGTGAAATTGATCATTGTTTGCTACACTCTTATTTTTTGCAAATTAATTCAAGCGAATCTTTGACCTGTATGCAATAGTAAAAGGGACAATGTGATATCCAATGCCCTTCAAAGAGGAATTCTGGTCTAGAAGGTTTAAAAATTAGTTTAGCTTTTTTATTTTTTCAAAGTTTAACTAGTCAAGATTTTTTTTTTAACTCAGTTTTATTTAGCAATCAGAATTATTACTAGTCAAGAATATGTGTATAAAAAGATACTTCATAATTTAAATTCATTTCAGAGATATAGCTGCTTGACTACGATAATCCTCCTATGATGTGAATCGTTTCCCTCGAAACTGTCCTTTTCGATACGATACCCACGATTTCCCAATTTGTACTAAACCGATTTACTTGAAAATTTTACAGAGTCTTCTTAATAGATTTCTCTTCAGTTCATACTCAAATTCTCTTCTCTTCAGCTCAAGCTCAAATTCTGATTTTAAATCATAATTTTAAAAATTCGAGAATAACAAAAAAAAACTATATGTTTTACAGACAATCGCCATTTTGTTGAATTTTTGTCTGTAGTTGATACGATCGCTACATCAGTCTAATTAATATGTATTTTTTTTTCTTCAGATTATTTGGTGTGCTGAAATAATTATTATAGTCAGATGCCAATTTTTTAAGATATCTCAATTCCACAGCCATACCTTCTAGAATAAATAATTTTGACTATTTAGAATTTGTATTTTCTGTCTACATTTTTGTCTAGCTTGTAAAAAAGGTAAAGCAAAGATATTGTTTACCTTATTTATGGCTTATTAAAAATCACATAATATTCAAGCCCTTAGACCAGAATACCTCCTTAAGAAAAATCTATCGACTCATGCGAAATTAAAACTATACAAATATACTCAAACCTGTATTATTAATTTGCAACAAAATAATTTTAATGCGCATTTTGTTGCTGCAGAAGGATGAACTTTATATAATAATATCCTTTATAGTACTGAAATGCCTCAAGCAGATTTAAATTATATAAATGAAATGAAATCTGCATCAAAGAAAAATAACGAGCAGAAACTAACAACATCTACCTATATCTACAAAGTACACAGAATTTATGATTTAATTAAAAAATATATAAGAATCACATTCAGTCAACAAAAATCCGGTCAGTTTCAAGACAGAGAATTAACGAAAATAAAGTTTTCCAAAGAATATTTCAAAAGAAAATAATATGGATGTAGTCATAATAAAAGAAACTCTGACGTACATAATAGAAATACATCTGTGATTCAATAGTAATGGAATGCGCCTTATCGAACTTTGAGATGAAAGGTCATTTATTATAAACAATCCTTAAATCTGATAATAAACAAAAACTATTTAGTACAATTCTGTAACTACGTAATAGCAGTATTGACGTGAAAAGTTCACAATGTGCAAATGGAATTTAATCTCGATTGATATAACAAATACTTCATTGTTTAAATACTTATTTCGCTAATAGCATTATAAATTGCAACGTATTTATTGTTTTTACTAAGCTTTACCGTACTAGGTCGACTCTGCAATGCACAGCCATATATTTTATTTATATATGACGGGAAACAGAAGATAAAATAACTACAGTACAGTCACAATGAGAATCCCTATAAATGAATTCATTGAATAAAGGTCAAGTTATATTGCTCTCATGTGAACTTATAGAAATAGACGTAGTATTATTTATTAAACACATCAATCGCTGCATGAAACTTTACTGATATATGCTTATTTATACATCAGGGCAGAATCGTTGGAGTGAAACACGTATCTGCAGAAATGGAAATGAATCTGACTCAATAAATGACCAATTAGGACAATCATTATTAAAATCCGTATTTTATAAGTATTCTATTTATAAAGTTTTATAAGTATTTTACATAATATATACGGGTCATTCAAATACAATGAGCCTAATCCAAGTTCCATAGAATTTGACCCATGTTACATTATTAACTTCCCGAAGGAGAAGTTTATGTTTTCATCAAAAAATTCGAATCGCTAATTTTATGTTTTCTCGACGTTTCAAGCCATTCTGAATCGAATGAGACCAAATTTGGAAAAAGTATGTATGTATGTGTGTGTGTGTGTGTGAACAGATTTTTTTAATATGTTTCCTTTTATGGATAGAAATAATTAAATTCTTTTTCATATTATTGCACTCTAATATGCTCTATCAGACTAGCAATTATAACAAAATCCTGATTTAACTTTATTCCACGGCGCTTTTTAAAATTAGCTATTCTAAAGTTGTTTAGAACCAATCTCGTCGGTTTACACAGATTAGTTATGTCACAATGTATAATCCATGTTGATTCACGACGTATTACAGTTTTAGTTTATATTCTTGAATATATTATTCCCAGATTACTATAATTTTAATTCAACTACAATTATAAACGTGACTCAACCTATGTGAGATAAGTGGATATTGCGATTCCGTGAGTGTTTGAGAGACTATTACGAGTGTTCTGGCAATTATTTCTGCACATGGCCAATGTTCGCATATATATACAATATCGATCGAATTGAGTTAATTTTGCAGGCGATCATTTAACACGATAGCTTGTTGTTATTTCCAGATTTGTTTAAAACGCTGTCGTAATAAATTAGAGTTCATTAAAGTAACGCCACCGTGTATTTTGCTCTGCTGCTCATCGTACTAAAATTACCCTTGCCGGATGTATGCTAAAAATAAGCACAAATTATATGTTATTCTGTAAAATTTTGCTCGCTTCTTCGTGTTTATTTCATTCGAATTGAGAGGTACAAAATATACAAGTTGGAACTACCTTATATCAGATTTATGGCGAGGATCTCTTATTGGGCGAGTGGGATTTTTCAGATTTTAGATTAGTTTCCGAAGGTTTAGAATAACTCTTTTTAATCTTGTTGATTTTTACTTGAAATAGTAAAGTTCCTTAATTAAGCACCTTTAAGATAATAAATATTGGAAATTTTCTATAATTTTGTAAATGCTTGTATTTTCTGACAAGGAGAACACTTGATTTATTTTTCTGGGATTTTGATGAAACTTCGCATGGTGATACAGGTGATAGTCAAACCGAAATGTATAAAATATTAAAGGCATAAGAAGTGCTTTAATTATAAAAATTAATTAAAAATTAGAATAATTAGATCGATTAGATAAATCTCAGTAGCTCTATCAGTTTTGACGCCCCTAAACCTAAAAAATATATCAAAACACTCTTTCTCAAAAAATTTTTAGACAGGCGTAACACTTCGTTTTTTGAATCATTTTAGAATTTTTTTTAACTTCCCGTAGGGTAAGTTATTGTAATGGGCCAAAAATCGAAATTGAAAATTTTTATATTTCACGACGTTTTGAAGGTTTATGAACATTTTGGCATACCTCAGAAAAACTGGATGTGTGTGTGAGTGTATGTATGTATGGATACAAATTTCCAGTCACGTTTTCGGGCGCACGGATCAACCGATTTGAATGGTTCAAAAAACATTAGATTTCTATTGATAGGGAGATGAGCTGATTAATTTTTGGCAAAGGCAGGTCCAGCAGTTACGGAGATAAAGAGCAAAGAGTGCAGAAAATAGAAATCGAGTTTATGAGAGAACGGAGCATCCGATTTCTAAAAAACATTCAATTAATAATGATTGGGAGAAATGTTTATTAGTTTTTAGCAAAGGCAGGACCAGCGATTTCAAAGATACGGAGCTAAATGTGTAAAAAATGGCAGTTTTTGAAAGAACTAAGCGTCCGATTTAAATAATTCAAAGAACTTTCTACTTGTCTTAACAAAATCATTTTTTTGGAAAAAAATTTTGTTTCAACTTTTTTTTTTCAAAAAAAAATTTTTTTGTATATCGAAAATAATTCAGATTTTATTTTTAATTCTGACTGTAGTTCTATTATACTTTAAACAAATAATTTCAACTTTGCAATTCAGTTTATATAATTCTTATAAATATTAGACAATGTTATAATATTAATAATAATCTATTTGAAAACATTCAAAATTCCTCGAACATTTCGTTACGGTACGGGAAGTTCCAGCAATTTGCCTTAAGGCACGATGCCATACACCCCACTAGTTTAATTTTTAAACAGCCATTGATCGAAATAGTGGGATGTATTTCCCCAACAAAGTGTTTTTAGAAAGCAACTTAGTGGTTGACTATAATAGATCTATAGTACATCATATTAACCTAGTACTTTTCACGAAATCATCACCCAAGAATCAGCAAATCGTAACCCAGCGATCAACCACTTCATTCAGGTATATACCTATATATTAGATAGGTATGTCTAAAAGTGTTGGCATACATATATGTAAAAGCGATTTTCAGTTATAATTATATTTGAGATTTATAAAGTGTAATGAAAATTTAATATAATACTGCTTGATATCGAGGTTAGGCTGAGGCTTGAGGCTGAGGTTAGGATCGAGTGCGTGAATAGTTTGTGGGAGCCAACAATTAATTAACCATTACACCACGATGGGATTCTTGGAGTAGGAGTGCAGAGTAAAAATTTAAGCATAGATAAGTTAATTTGGAAAAAAAAGATTTTGGTTTGCGCAGTGGTTTTACCACAAGATGTTTATACACGTTATATATAAACGAAACTGCAAGTTAAACCGGTATAGCTCAACTAATGCACTAGATTCGCGTCAAAAAGATCAATTTGAAGAGTTAAAAGAGTTTCTGACCTGCTTGATTCCGAGATCTGTATGTACATTACATGCAATATATATAAAACCTGTAAACAGACATCAAGTTGAAAGGAAACATCTTAAGCTCGCGCGTATTGACATAACATTAATGTTCTGCATTTCCTGTTGCCGAGAGAAGTAACGAGTGAGCTTAACCAAAGTGATTCCCTACTTTAACGATATTTAAATACGTTTACTTCAGTAATCTTTTATGTACACAGATATGGTGATTGTATAAACTTTATTCATACAAAGTACACGGTAAGCACATTATTTAAGAAGCGTATAATAACTCTTATAAATATGATTAAAAACTTTCTCCTTTACTATTTATTTCTGCTACATTAATCAATGTTTGCAGTTTGCACACAAAGCCTTTAAAGTTTAAACCTTTGGAACTTCGAAATTCATATACATATATACACACTAACATACACACACATATATTTATATTTTTTTACTTTACTGAACTATTTACATAATTAGCCATTTACAATTATTTAATATAACACAGATAAACTAAAATATTTTGAATGACTATTTATATATTTATATATAAATGAGTATAAATATGTGGGTGTTTTTTAAATTCGTGGATTCGAGATTTTTTATATTAGCCCTTTCCACTCGGATGCCAAAATTTATATAAATCTCGGATTTTGTGAATGGAATGGGTCAATTCATATTTGTTTTTCAAATAGTAAATCCAATTAAAATTTAAAGTTGAAGAGGGTATTTATTTGCAACGTTTCGAAACTACTTATGTTCCATTTTGAAGAGCAAAATATTTATATAGATTATTTAACATTTTTTGGATTTTGGAATAGTTTATTAATTCATTGTTATTGTTAGTATAGTTTCATAATTAGTATAATTTGCTACCATACTATAAGTACATTATTGTAGAATATTGTATCTATAATTTTGTTTATGATAGAAATCCTCATGATGGAACAAAACTATTTCCATAAAATTATATTTGTATTTAGAGTTCGAATAGATCGGTCACTTTGTATTCCAAAGCAAAATTATTTAAAGAGCTATTACTAGCATTTCTTCTTGTTTTACCTATATTGTATTAGTTTAAAAAAAAATTCATATCCGCTGAAGATGGCATAGAATTGTATGTCAAAGTGTTTAAAAAATTAATAATGCTTTAAAATCTATATTTCCTAATTTTTACTTAATACATTTTAGCATCAAAATTAACTACTTTTAATGTGTAAATGTATTTGTTAATTTACAATGTGCTCTATAATTGAGATCATATAAATATATGATGTTTGCAGAATATTTTCCGCTATAAACTTAGCATATATATCCATAATGATAAATTTATGAAAAATTGTTTGCATCTTACATGAAGTATATATAACTATTGATATATTATTATATTTCATAAGATACTAAATTCATAAGATATAATTGGAAAATAATTGTATTTTAATTTAAATACACCACATTCCACATTAATAGAATCGTGTTGATAAAATATAGAGAAGAAAAAGCTTATTTAATAAATATTAATATTGTATATTATAGCATCGTACTAGAAAATGTAATATTTTCAATACTTGAACGTATTTGATATTTAGAGACAAACTTGATATGTAAATTTTACATTAGAGAACCACATTTTAAATTGTAGAAGCTTGCCTCTATATAATCTTGACAATATACATGTCAAGAAACGTTTTGAAATGAATTCAGCATTTGTGCAGTGTATCAGATATAACTCATGGGCTTTTAAATGCGAAACAATTGAAAAAATTCGCAACATTTTTTTTTTAAATTTATTGGAACTTTTATTTTTAGTGATCAGAAATTAGATAAAAACTTGTATAAGCTAAATAAAATTGAAAATTTCTATTTTAGTATATATCTATAAAAATAATATAAATTCTATAAATATATGAGAAGCGTTAAATGCGTATTATTTTTATTTTGTACTAATCAGAAAATACATAAAAACTTGTGTAAACTAAATAAAATTGAAAATTTCTATATAAGTATAAATCTATAAAAAACCATATAAATTCTATAAATATATGGGAAGCGTCAAATGTGTATTATTTTCCGTGTTAGTTAATTACGTATGTTATATGTCGTGATCAATTACGTACAATGTTTGCAAAACGACGGGAAGAATGAATCACAAGAGATAATTTATGAAAATATGATTAATTAAGACACTCAAATCATTATCAGTCATGGGTTAAACAGCGGAAGTTCTAATAGATTTGAGAGAGATGTCAAATACTACAGCCAGTGAATAATTATGGTACAAGTTTCGTCTGTCATGTGATTAATTTTAACTCTTAGGTAATACTTTGTTATTAATGTGTAGATATGTAAATGAATGTATAAAAGACATTTCCTAAATAGACAGCATTGGGCTTTCCCATGGCGCAGTGGTTAGAGCTATGAACTTCGAAGTAAAGGTTCTAGGTTCGATATCCTAGAACAGCTTGATGTCAAGCAATACTGACATCGGTTTTCACTTGGAAATATAGTTAGCAATATGTTTCTAATAGTAAGTAAAAATATCCCTAATGGCATTGCTTTGTCAGTGAAAAATTCATCTGTATGACAAAAATTGTAATAATAAACTCATTACATAAAGGTAAGATAACCGTTAAGGTTGCCATCTATAAAGCGACATCGCTTAAGAAGCACAAAAAGCTCTCAAAACTCCTTAAGCCAGTGGTTTCGAACCTTTTTTGCACAGCTGCTCCAATAAAAAAAAGTTGCTTGGTAATAAAAAAAATGATTCTGTTGAAAATATAATAAACAATTCTACTGAATTAATCATTAAATAACGTGCACTTGAAATTTAGTGGACGGAAATATAACTACCGCAAAAATAAACCCAATATGACAAAGAACCGATAAAAATTAGTTACAGCGGTTTCTTGACTAACAAAATACTTAATTCACAAAAAACAACTTTCCACGCCCACAATTGCAAACGATATCTTAGTCATTGTATAAAATTTAAAAGAAGTAATGGTAATATTTCCTGTTAAAAATAAAGCACAATGTCAATCCATTTTCTACGAATCTGTAAAACTTTTGTGTATCCGGAAATTTGCTATCGCGTTTCCCGGAACTTCAGAACTTTGAACATATTTATAGCAAACTATAAATTTCAATTTAAATAGTTTGTTTGTATTCTATTTATGCGTTAACGCAAGTTGTGTTTGAAATAAAATAAATAAAAGAAAGAAGCATTTAAGTGTGGCATTCAAATTAAAATAGTCAACTAAAGACTCTGTGACATGAATGATGAATTTAGACTTAAATATAAATTAATCATAAGTCTAAGATGAAATTCATTTAGATTTCGAAATGCAAGGCTATGACATATAATATTATCTCCCAATATGCAGAATAAATACTGTACACTGTACTTTTCGAACATAAAGTACTTTGGGACATATTATAGTTTAAGAAAAGTTGATCGTAAAAGCCTTGTCAACCATTATATAAATTTCTTCAGTACATATATGTAAAATGTATATTTTGCTATAAGTCTATGTGACTATTCAATGTGATTACAAATTTCCATATAAATGTTTGCCAATCAAGTTTATTCTATTCACATTTTTAAATATTTATGTTCAAATTTTTAACCAATATTTTCCTCGAATTCTATAGGCGAAATTGAAAAATGATTTAGTGCTGAAATAGCATTTTAATACACAGTAAGAGATTAAGAAATTATAAAAATCAAGATTATGTGATATTAATGATTTATATAAAATATGAAACATGGAGTTATGGAAAGTAATAATATCTCACATTTTATGTTATAGTTAAATAATAGAGGTTTGAAGGATGTGTTGAATGAATAATAATTATTTGCATCTACAGCACATTAACTTTAGAAAAAAATGTAGTATTTTTTATTATAATCTACATGTATAACTGTGAAATTCCACACAAATATTAATTTGCTGATAAATTTTGTTATTTTTCTATTTTTAAAATTATTTTAACTAAAAATGAAATTTTAAACCAATTATGACCTCGAATTATGTAAATAAAACTAGAAAATGATGCTATAAAATACAATATGGTTAAAAATAACACACTTTTACTATATATGAAAAAATAATAAACATTTACACAAGGCATTTGCTCCAAGATTCTTCTACAATTCTGCAGCATTAGTCCAGTCATTATAGTAAGTTTACCTTGGAGTTCAAGATACCCAGCTGTAACTCTGTAAATACTTGTATATTGACATTTAAAAGTTGTCTCAAAACCTACATATGTTGCGGACATCCTACCATATGCAGGTTTTGAGACAACTTTTAAGGTGCAAAATACAACCTCGATTATCCGAACCTCAGTTATCCGGACTACCAACTGCGACAGAGTTATATGTATGTACATACCTACAATTCGAATTTTTGAACGATTTATGCTGCAGTTTAGTATATGTATGCAATATAATCTAAGAAAATATATATATGTACATACATAAGGAAATGTTAATTTCTAATTAAACATTGATTTTCGTTGATATCTATGTATGTATTGGTTATTTTGATAAATACACATAATTATCCTTCATACACTGGATTATCCGGATGCCTATCGACAACAATTAATCCGGTTAATCGAGGTTCTACTGTATTTACGACTTATACCTGGGTATCTCGAATTCCGAAATTCTTCCCTAATTTAAACTTAAATGACTGGACTACATGCTAATTGTAAAGACACTTTGCTGATTTTATTAGTTTTTTTTAAAAAAACATGTCAACATAAAACTTGTAACAAAGAATAACACAAAATTATGTAAAAATCTGGTTTTCCTGTACATTTATCGCACATACAAAAATATGCTCGGCGAGATAAATATATCCTTGATTTCATGGAAGATCAGTGTGACACACCCTTTATGTGATTTAATGACAGACAACGGGTATACGCGCATATGCAACTTTAGATTATTTGTGACAGTTTGATTAAATGAAGACTGACAGTCTAGCACGTGCACGCTAAAAAATTCACATATCCGTTCGAAAACCGAAGTCAATATTATGATGTTAACTAGATACATCCGGATGTCTAGGCTCACCATAAGGCACTTTACACACAAAATGGTATAGATTGATAAATATAAATAAATATCAAACAACATGAACAAATTTACAAAGATCAACCGATGCAAAAACCTGAAATTTGTTCGAAACCAATCAGCTTTCCATGAACAACTTTGCATAAAAAAAACTTATGCAAGTTAAAAGTTTTACCATAGCCCTAACAAGCATCTTATTTTATTTTTAGTAAATCTTATTTTTAATGGTGAAAATAATAAACTGTGAATTGGACATTTCTAGGATTATAAATGTACATTACCCATTTACTTTAAATATTTCTACCTAAATTATTAGGTCTAGTTTATATTATAGACAAATACTTCCTACTAATTATTTATTATTAGTGGCATCCAAAACTTCAAAATTATACAATAAAATTTTCATTAATAATTATAAACTTTAAAAGAGACTGGATACGTTTGTGCCAGGGTACAGTAGTGACAGTCGTCATAATATCTAAACAATACTGATTTTGGAAAACGGTCCATAGGGTAAAAATAAAGTATGTTTGTTCGAACAAGTTTCCATTCTTTTATTTCATTCAATGCTTTACATTAACATGATCTGTAGACCACATTGCTTCTAAAGAGTCAAACGTAAGTTTTCGTGTTTAAATTCTTTTAATAAATAATATTTTAAATAAATGTTAATTGTATACATAAAGATCAGATCTATTTTTAATTGAAATTGAGAAGACTATTAAATTTATTTAAATAAATGGCATATAATTTGTTCAATATAATTTTAATTATGTAAGAATGAATTAGATACACACACTAAAC
>NW_020537324.1:19764854-19789553 GCF_003426905.1 Ctenocephalides felis | reverse complement strand
CATTTTTTTATCATGTGTGGAGAGCTCGCGACATGTTTTATTCATCGGCACATTGTTAGGGAAATCGGTGGACGTCCCTCTCCTCTCGCTACGTGTCCAATTTGCGCCGTCGGACGACAAGTGGCGCGGACACATGGGACGCTTGGGCTGGAAAAAAGTCTTTAAAATCCAAACTACACGACAGCCGTGTCAGTTGGGATGAGCACGCTCGCTCTAGAAAAAACTTAAAAAGAAGTTGTGCAAAAAAGGCGGATGTTTGAATAAAAAGTTTGACAGAACATGGTCAATAGATATTGTGCAGTTTGTCAAAAAAAATTCCGGTAGCGCAATTAGTGGATGTACTAGACAAAGTCTAATTGTACTTAATGAACAAGCACTCATTGAAAATTATAAATACATTATTTAAATTAAATATCAATCAACTCTTAACAAAATTGTTCGAGGCCAGTTCTATATCTGAAAGCAAAACTACATTGAAAATGAGATATTTGGTTGCCGGTGGCGCACATTCCTCTTCAAAATTTTGTATCCGAACTTAATTAAAACTTTCAAATAATTTATATCTGTCTATTTATATCACTCTCAAAATATAGGTGATAAATACTCAGAATATTTATGTAAAATATAATATATAAATATAGATATATATTCATAATGATGATAATAATAGTGATAATACATTATGATGATATGAAATTAAATATAATAATATAAAATCACTTTAATCATACGAGTATTGTTCAATAGACAAATCTTAATATTCAATTATAAAACAATTGATGTGCCCACTAAACAGTATTTAAATTTTTAACTTCCTTCTTCGTAGGGTGTGTGATAATAATCCCAAAAAATAACTAGTGGGGTGTATGGCATCGTGCCTTAAGGCAAATTGCTGGAACTTCCCGTACCGTAACGAAATGTTCGAGGAATTTTGAATGTTTTCAATAGATTATTATTAATATTGTAACATTGTCTAATATTTATAAGAATTATATAAACTGAATTGCAAAGTTTAAATTATTTATTTTTTTGAAAAAAGTTGAAACAAAATAATTTTTTTCAAAATCAATTATTTTGTTAAGACAAGCTTAAAGTTCTTTGTATCATTTAAATTGGACGCTTAGTTCTCTCAAAAACTACCGTTTTTTGCACATTTAGCTCTGTATCTTCGAAATGTCTGGGTCTGCCATTGCCAAAAACTAATAATCACTTCTCCCCATCATTACTAATTGAATGTTTTTTAGATCATTCAAATTGGATGGTCCGTTCACTCAAAAACTCGATTTCTATTTTCTGCACTCTTTGCTTCGTATCCCCGAAACGGCTGGACCTGCCTTTGCCAAACTAATCAGCTCTTTTCCTATCGATAGGAATCGAATGTTTTTTGAACCATTCAAATCGGTCGATTCGTGCGCCCAAAAACCTGACTGGAAATTTGTATCCAAACATACATACACACACACACATCCATTTTTTCTGAGGTATGCCAAAATGTTCAGAAACCTTCAAAACGTCGAGAAATGTAAAAATTTTCAATTTCGATTTTCGGCCCATTACAATAACTTACCCTACGGGAAGTTAAAAAATGAAAATGTTCATATATCGTTACGATTTCGAGAACACAGATCAACCGATTTGAATGATTCGACTGATTAGAGAATGTAAATTAAGTTTTTGAGAGGAATGAATACCTGGTTTAAATGATTCAAGAAATCATTCAAACAAATGTGCCCAATTTTATTTCTCATTTATTTTTTGTATAAATACGTATTTTTTATATTTATTACAAACCTGATTGCATTCAATTAATTTTAATAAAGCAAATTAAATATTTTATAGAGTATATAATAAAATATCTGAATTTAAATTTGATCTAATTGTTTTTGAGTTAGTTATTCGCAAATTCATTTTTCTATATCGATTCTAAATTTCTTAAGTTACATAAAATGAGCGATGCTAGGAAACTTATAATTTATTATATTCAAAACTAAATGAAGTAAAACACTTTTTTTGTGAATAACTCTGAATCACATTTGCATAATATTTAACAATCACGTCAAATATTCTCATCAATTTAGACTTGCCGCAGGTATCTCAAGTTGAAGAGGTTAAACCTTTATAAATCTACTAAATAAATCAGGATGAAGCGAAGACATCGAACGTATTTGATATTCATGTATTCATCTCGTGTTATTATCATTTTTATTACAGCTTTTGCAATTTGTAAAACCTGAGAGATTGCAAAATTATGTGGCTAAATTTATTGCGAGATACATTATATTTTTATTGGACATTTTGACAGTTTTATAGATCCAAATGCCTTTTAGAAAATGACGACGTTCAGTGATTACTGATCCGTAAAGATGCAATTCGATCTCATAGGTATTACGACTAAGTTATTAGTTATAAAATGATATGTATAAAATAATGTGCTTTATCTCACAAAATAGGTTTGGAAAATAATAATTATTGATTTATTGGAATTATTAGTATTTTTTGTGCCATTTGATTAATTTCTGCAATTTTTCTCATGTCCAGCATAGATTGCAAGAATGAAGTAATTATAACCAATGGCTGCCGAACACACGTCAAGAGAAAAAGCGAAAAAGCTGATCGATGACATCGATGTTTCTTAGCAATGGCAGTTCGACGTAGAATAGAAAAAGTGGAAAAAAGTATATCACCTTCTTTCGCAGCCGCCCCCTCGGCTAGCTGTGTTTGATTAGATCAGTGAATAGTTTTTGCTTCGGAAACCGCACAACAGAAATTCAACGCGAGGCCATAATTCATACTATTCCGTTTCTTTTTACATCGTCCACAACGCCATACCACCTAGAGATGTGCGAATCGAGAAACCACCGACATACAAAAATATCGACATCACAGAAAATTGACCGAAACCAGAAAAATATAATACTCGAACACCAATAAAAATTTAAACAAAAATCTCTAATTAATTAAGATTGGTTTCTAAGACGTGATGACAGGGATTCTTAGACAGAATAGGGCGATGTTCAAAGGTCCAATTTGACTTTAGCAATTATTCTGTAGAAATCAAACCTACTACATTAAAATAAATAACACACATCAAACAAAAAGTATTCTAGTGAAATTCATCATTGTATAATTGTGCCTTTTTGCTCTTTGTCAAAAATTCGTGTTCTGGTCAATTTTACCCCATAGACGTGGTAAAAAAGTACAGTCAGAATGTAAGAGGATTCACCATTTTATTTTTAATTTTAAAGAGGTTCTCTGGAATAATAGTTAAATTTTTTAATCAAAGCGATGCAGTTTAATTACTCAAATGACAAGAATTATTAAATAAATATGTATATTTAAGTGTAATTGACAAAAAAAAAAGATTATCAACTCTTACTGCTACCATAAATGTAGCTTTGATAGGTATTTCTACTTTATTTTCATAATCAAACTCATTATTTCTTGAGATACTATTACAAAAAAGCTAATACAACTACTGTTTGAAATACATATTATATAAGCACACTTTTATATAGCTCACACAGCATACAAATTTAGTGTGGAACTTTGTCAAAAAAAATCATCATATAAGTTAGATAATTATGAATTTACTTAAAATTTGTAAAATTGTATGATTTTCTTATTGTTTACATCTCGCCAGTATGTCCTTTTAACGCCTACCACATGTAAAAGCTATTGTTAGAGGTTGTATAAAAAATATTGGATCCAAAAATTACAATACATCTAAATAGCTTAAAATACAGCTAATTAATTTAAACATATAATCATACTCAGGTAAACGTTAACGATACTCAGGTATCGTAAATTAAATAATCGTGCTCGTGTTTAATAATAAAAGTATAAAGTATAAATACAAAGTAAATGACAACGAAAAGATCTACTTTAGTTAAATATTTGAAAAAGTAGCCGTTTATTTCTTGGTTGCAATATCACCAGATTTAAGGAGATAGCTGGTACACACATTTGTCATCTATTTTCAAATAGTATTATTAAAAATGCCATACTTCACTTGTTTTTGTGGTAACGGCTGTGGACCTATTTATCAGTGGATTTTAAAGCACTCTATCCTATGCCACATGATCTTTTTTATTTAATTGTTGTTTAATATTTTATGTTTTTAAATTGAGATTTCTTTTTTACTGAAAAATATTAAACAAAATCGATAAACTCTGACCGCATCGAAACGATATTTCCTTCTGCGCCACTTCGGTTAGTACGAGTAGAAAGTGTTGTATGACCAAGTATAATTGAAAAATTCTTCCTCATACCCACTGGGTATATATGTGACGAATTTATGTGTGAAATATGTGTATACCGGCTATATTTAATAGTTCATATCAATCAAATCATTTTATTAATCCAAGGTGAAAAAGTTCAATTATAAAAATAAGATAAAACCTGAGTTTAATTTAATGTTCGAAATAAAACAAAATTCGAACATGTCGAAAGAAAATTAATACCCTTGAGCAAATATCCAGAATTTTGTAGGAATGATTTATCTATTGCTCCCTGCTGAACAACGGCGATTAATTTCCGTCAAGAACGATCAAAAAGATCGGTCTTGTTCAATGCAGATTTATAATATCATTAAAGAAAGGGACCCTGATGGCCTGGCGCTTGAAAACGGCTTTTATTTACATATCCCCCGTCTTCTAAATGTTGTAAATCAATCGGTTCATTAGAAAACATTAAGCCAGTAATCAGACGCCTATAAAATATTATACGCCGACGTTCTGAAGATTAAATAATTAATTGCCCATTAGCGTTCGCTAACTGTAATTATTCAATATTTCACTTTCCTGGCAAGCATTACGACTAATCAGAATGAGATTCTTGCTGACTGGGGTAAGAATAGATTTTCGATAGATGAATAAATCTACCGGAAAGCAAACAATTGGCAGAGAAAATAACAAAGACGATAAAATATCTTAGATGATTATTTTTTTTATGATCATAGAAGTTAAAGATTGATTTCTGGCGACGTATAGTTGATCGAAGTAATATTTCTTGTTCACAGATTTTATTACTGCTGATTCTGACAAAAACTAGAGGTAAGTGGAATTTTGCATTTAGGCAAGTTGCATGAACTTTCTGATATATGTAAATAATCGATTTAATTAAACTAAAAATTTAATTATTTTAATTAAACTTAAATTAAAATATTTGAATTGTATACGATCTACCTATCTAACATCTGTAGACTTGCCTAAATATCTACTTGCCTAATGGTCCGATTCTGCTGCACAATAAACCAATGTTATGGCAAGGCTATGTTATGAAGAACTTTCAATACTAAATATTGACAACAGTCAGGTTATCAGATAGAAAATCTAAGCTAATGTTCAAAAAATTACCTAGATAACAGCTTTCTGACCCAGCTTCATAACATACAAGTGACGTTGCAGTTTATGTGTGAAACGCCTGGTTTCACAGCAAATACATGACATTTTGACAGTATTCAGTATGATTCAGTAGCATAATGTATGGAAGTTAGAGCGTAAAATGGCCTTGCCATAACATTGGTCTATTTTCTAACTATCCTATTTTCACCTGCCTACATGACCATTATTTTACCTGTCTACTTGTCTCTGTCTCCTTACTAGCTACCTTTCTACTTGTCTATCTACCTACATGTCTACCTGTCAGCCTGTCTACCTATCTATCTGATATCTTCCTTTTTGTCTACCTGTCTACCTGTCATTTGTGCATCAATATTTCTACATATATATGAATCAACGATAATGATTTGTAATGATCATTTCAGACCAAGAAATGTTGTTGGAGTCGGATGTTCTCTTCTCTCAAATCGTGTTATAGTCAAGGTCGTATAACGAGTATAAAGTGATAATGTTTGCATATTGGTAAAATTTTGATAGAATAAAAAAATGAAATATATAAAGAAATCTATATTCATTCTATTTCAACAAATATAAAATAGATGATCAATATGATTGAAGGGTGTTGAGGTGTACTAAGAACATTTGAATAACGGTTGATAATTCTCAACGCACATTCTATATTCAATAACAATATTCGTCAGATTGCAGTAGCAAATATACAAATTGACCTGTACTTTTATGAATTACTTGAATTGAAAAGTTCAGTATGAATATATTGGCATAATAGATGTTAATTAATTTTATGTAAGCGTTACTGTACTTGACGTTCTTTTTATTAACATTGCAAGTTGGACTAAAGCGTCGCCAACAAAGCAAAAGTTCTATTATGGCACACATCGTATAATTCAACTTTGAATTTGCTGCCACAATATTATCGCTCAGTTCTATGGCTTACAATAAGGTCTATATGTTATGTTATATACGGTCGCGGTACAATGCAGAACCCGGACAAATTGTCACAGTGTTAGCAATTCGCAAGGCTTATGAGTTTTATTAAGGTCGGCACAAACAGCATTCAATAACATGTAATGCTGTTACTGGATTTGATTTTATCGCATTAAGTGAATCTCGTTTATTGGGAGCGGTACAATTTCAACATCAAATGAAACTATTACGCTGGAACGACAATCTCATTTTTTTATACGAACCACATATATAATTGTATAAAAGAAATTCTACGATATATCTGATGAAAACACATTTAGATTCAAGAAAATCGTATAAAGGGCTTGGTATGATAATGGCAATTTTTAACTAGTTAACTGTGTCGCTCACAACGAAGATTGCCATAGTTTTGTGTATATTCGTCAGTCACATAAGAAGTTGCATTGGTAAGATATCGGATGATAAATACAGATTTATTTAAAAATAAAAAAATGTTATTAAATTTTCCTTGTTAACATAGGCATATATTACATAAGTATTAAGTAAAAAACGCATTAAATTCAATGAAATATTATACATGATATATGTATAATATGTAGATGATAAGAAAGCAAGCTTAATTTCTGAAGAGCAAAAACTATTTTCAAAATAAACAATAAATAGCTAAATTTGTTTACTATTGATTAAGTACAATCATGATTTCGACATTTCAGGAAGTTCATGTGATTTGCCTCAAGATGATGTGCATATCTTGAAACGACTTATTTTATACATTCATAGCCTTAAAATAAAAAAAATTGAAATTAGTCATTTAGAGCGCAGGTAAAATATATAATAACTTCCGATCGAAATCAAGAAGACCAATGATGATAATAACTTAAAAAAAATATTATAAAAAAATATTGAATACAAAAGATATTGAAGAAATATCTAGAGATATTTAAATATAAGGCTTATAAATGTAGAATAAAATAGATATAAATGATATGTATATATAAAATATGAAAATTGTTTCATACTCTCTTATATCAGGCACCCCGCATGACTGAGATATATCAATGAAAAATTTTTTTTTAAATATTCTAAACAACTTCACATTTCTGAATATACATTGTTTTTTTTTTAAAAAAAATTCAATTTAAATAGAAAATTATTATTGTTTTATACACATTATAATACTTAGTCCGGTCAAACGAAAAATTGAGACAAAAATGGCCAAGTGGTCTGGCACAGCCTACAAGATATTTTTTATTGTTATGAGCAAAAAAGCACAGAAGTTACTTATAACTATCATTTATGATTATCGTTATTATTATTACAATTACTGTAATTATTTAATTCTCATTTATTCATTCATTTAATCCTTTTTGTTTGTTTTTTTTCTTTGTTTTGAATTTCAATACCCACTTTTAACGTATAGATTATAAGTTCAACTTACAATTTATAATATAATCTGATTGTTGAAACTAGCAGCGAATAATAAAAAATACACATGACGAATATACTCGTCAATACACTTAATTCTGCCACCATTCCATGATGAGTATTTGTCCATCACAGTAAACTGGTTAAATTTAAAAAATAAATTATAAGAATTTTCAAAGTGTATGTATGTAAGTAAGGTGCGTATATTTTACAGATGTTAATCAATCGTTTCAGAAATATATAATTTCCGTCTGTGAGAACTGTACGCAGATATTTCGAAGTTCGTCAGTCAATTTCGTTTCCAATAAATCATTGCTTGCGCGAAAGCAATCACATGAGCGATCACCTCGTAAACAATTATGCCTTTTGGTTAAACATATTTGCATATCTGATCCGCATAAAATAAAAATACGAATAAAAACAACTGTATTTGAGTGTAATACAAATTTCGTGAATTTGACCCCGCGGGGTGAATCGATTTTATTTTCCTCGCACGGGTACGGAGGCTCCGGGAACAAGTGTACGCGAATATCAAAAACAAACAAGGGCACGGGACGCGGACTCTGCTGTTTTTCTAGATATTGTTTTTCTTTTATACCGTGATATTGCGTTTCACTCGACAGATGTTACTTGATGTTTTATTGAATCTATTGTTTCAAAGAAAGTGATTTAAAAATAAACTTTTTTCAGAGGGAGCGCTATTAAATCAGTTAATTTTAATTAAAAAGTCAGCTTGCGATTTTTATGAAGACTTCATTTATTTCTTCAGCATCATGAGAAAAAAACCGGATAAGAAGTTGAAGCTTGAAATATACTAGCGTAATAAAACAAGCAATTTCAAATAATTATTTATATATATATATATATATATGATATAACTGTACAATAATAATAATAATAAATGGTAGTCCGCCCAAAGGCAGGTCCATGGTCTGAGAGCCACCACAAATAAATGATTCTATTACCCTTCGTCTATCATTCCCAGTAACACTATTTTCCACTCCTCTTTTTTTCATGTATTTTGCTTTCCAAATTTCTGCTTCCATGCTCCTTGATCCTGTGCTTCGGCTTTCAGTTCCTTGTATTTTCTCTTCTCGCGTAAGTCGTCAATCGTCTGCATTCTTCTTCTTCCTATTCTTTTTATACCTTCTATTTTACCTTCGACGAAGTGGTGCAGGAGGCACTCTTTTTGCATAAGAGGTCCGATCCAGTTTCCTTTTCTTCTCAGTAGAGTCCTCTATTCGCCCGCTTTTTTCGGGACTTCTTCATTTGTTATTTTATCTGTAAACTTTATCTTCTCCATGCGCCTCCAGCACCACATTTCTCGAGGTAATTCTTATCGACCTTTCTTAAAATCCATGTCTCCGATCCGTACAGAGTTATGCTTCACTGTACAATGTAACAAGTTAACTGTGATAGACGAATATGCTGGACATGGAGGAGTGAAAGAATTTTGTGTATTGACGAGTATATTTGTCAAGTGATAAAACTATGACCATTTACTATTTTTTCTCAATTTTTAAAAAAAAAAAAATATTCTGAAGTCTAGTTGTTTAAAATATTTTTAAGCTATGGCTGCACAAATTGTAGTATGTGGCATTTTTATCTTAAAGCAAGCTGCATGAACTTCCATAAATGTGGAGATAATGTACATAATCAATAAGAAATAAATTTAGCTATCTAATTAACATTTTTACTATATATTTTGAAAATAGTTTTTGTTTACTATCAAAAACTCTTACTCTCTTACATTTATATGAATAATCTCATTATATATATATCTCATTGAAGTTCATTTGATTTAGTTAGTTGCTAGTCTGTTAGTTGTTAGTCAAAACATAAAATGCAGTAATAAAACTTGATTTTTGTAAAATAATCTCATAATTTACATATATATCCTATTTCGTCCAATTTTGCTCCTTACAACTGATTTATTCATTCTTCATTTCTTCTGAATCTGATCTACTCCAATTCTAATCTTTCTTTCGTTCTTACTTATCATTTTATTAAAATTTAACTCAGCAATTCAAATTACATTCAAATTCTGATTAACTATTGTTGAAGATTCGAGAAGGAGAAGTAATAGTATTACCTGAAGTAAGCAGAAGAAAGAAGAATATGGATCAGGAGAAAGAAAAATTCGTAAAATTAATATAACGTTAAATATTGAATAGAAAAAAGATACTAGATAAAAAAGAAAAAATCAATGTATGTGACTAAATGCTAGAGCAAAGACCAGGAAAAAAACTATTTTTAAATTTCACTTCTTACTTTTATATCTAAACAAGTTTGAATCAACAATTCAAATTACATTTAATTTCAAATCAAGCAACACTAATCTTGACAATTCCAATTTTATATCATTACCAAGATTCCTAATTTTATGATTGACGAATATACTTGTCATAAATTCGATTCGGACGACACAAAACCGCGCGCACTGCTCGATGTGAGCGCCACAATTAACTGGTGAAGTATGATTTCACGAATGTAAAGATAAGTATCTACAGCTATTTCATTTCAAAAAAATAGGTCGTAAATTCTCAACAGTGCTAAAATTTCTAACGACACGTTGTATTGTCCAAGTTAACAAATTCATTCCATGATGAATGGTTTTTGAGGCACGCTTCACATTATACACCCCGGCACGTGATGCCTCGTTAGCATAGTTTTAATATTGCAAAGTGTATTTTCGTGCTTTGAGACTGAATGCAACATGACTATCAAGAACAGAAATCATCGGGTTGGGTTATTTGTAACAGACAGGTGTCATTCGGTAACCCCTTCGCCCATTAATCTCGAATGTTATCACGCAATATGTGGGATTGTTCCTACAAAGTGTCGTCGAGAGCAGAAGCATTTAATTTATAAATGTATATTTTAGTAGTTTTGCCGTTAGAAAGTTTTCTGGCATTTGTCAAGTAATTGTTTTTTACTACGTAATAATATTTAATTAAAGATTCCAGCATAGTGACGAACAAATTTCTAATTCTTAATAAAAATTAAAGTTAATAATTATTTACAAAGATATGGTAGATATAGACTAATGCAACTTCACATGTTATTAAACATTTATCTTATATATTTAATTTTAAACAAGTTTATAATTTTTCACTCTTAAAAATATATATATGATGAAAAATTCTGTAAAAAATCGATATAGTGCTGAAAGTAATACATAGTGTAAATTATAAAAAGTTTTGTAATAAATACATTTAATAAAATCCTCAATCATTTTCCATGTCCATTAATGAAAGTGAAAGGCAAGACCTGTTGCTAAAACTACTAGCACAATGCTCTAAATAAATGTGATTACAAATTATCGAGCAGTGTTATTATAAATTTTATTGTATTTATAGACATGACGAATTTAAAATGATTTGTGGTAATAACAGCATTGTACATAATAACATGGCTGTAATATGAAATATAGAGCACGGCATGTGCAAATGCAATTTGTAAAATTGAAGTGGTAAATGATCTGATTTCAAATTCTATGAAATGAACGATAGTTATAAAGGAATATGTGAAGGTCGTAACATGATAAAATAAAGTGCTTTTTTTTCAATACTTTTAATCATCAATTAATCTAAATTAAACTTAAATGAAAAATTCCTCTTGTCTATATTACTAAATTGTGATTCAAACGCGTTGTTTTAATATGAAAACGCGCTTGTAAACAATGAATTTGAGGAAAATTATCATAACAGTTGACTGTTATATCTGTAACATTTTATTCCTTCAAAAACAACGTATTTGTTTTACATGATCGGCAATATAAACAGAACTCATGAAATCATAATGAAACCATCTGCTTTTCAATGTTAGATAGGGAAACAAATTATTTTTGCGAAAAAAATATAAAAAATACGATAATTTGGAATGGCATAATTTACTCTCATGTGATGCAGATATTATATTTTTTATTTCTATTTGTGTCTGTTTCACAAATTTACAAAATAACAGCAATAAAATAATTTTACAATCATAGGTACTAAGCTAGTCAGTTATAAGACATCTATCATTTTACAAGTTTACCTTCATCAATGCACCTCTTACAAATAAATACTATTAAAAACCAAAGCAATCATTTTTCACGTTTTCAAGTTTCAAACAAGTATTTAAAGTTTTCTGATATAGTCTAATTGATAATAGAAGTAAATCTGGTCCTTTAGAGTATAAAAGAGTGTCTGTGTACAATGTAACTATCAACTTTTATAAAAAGCGTTAGGCCGGGTCTCTACAATTGCTATTAAATAAATACATATCGTCACATTCAAAACTCATTTTACAGTGCACATCCATGTACTTCAAAGACATTCAATACTAGAAATAAATAAACTTGCTTCTACATAATAAATTAATACAAATTGATTCACTTTTTTGCATAGATTTATTGCCGATCAAAATAATATAATTTTTAAGACAATGTGCTGGGTGAGAAATGCATTGAAAGAAATTATCTTTAATGAGACATTTCTTTTTTTTCATAAATAGTTTTTTTTCATGTCTTCATATAGAGTGTCATTCGCAATACACAAGGGTGCGTTCACAATGCATCTTGAAATTTTAGATTGCGCTCTCTGTATTATATTTATATTTGAATTACTTGCGCACGCCCATAGTTCAATTCCGTATGTCCAGATTGGGATAATTATTGTTTTATATAATAGGACGGCAACCTGAACAGTTCAAATTTATTCTTACAATTTCTGTAAGTAATTAATTTTTATTGAAGTATTAATTGCGGGTAAGGGCTATTTTTTTACTTGGAAACATATTCATATTAATACTTCTAAGTGACTTCTGGTTAACATCGAACAAACTCGGAGCAAATATCGAACCTGTGATCTTTGGATCAAATCCCATTATTCTAACCCCTTACCTACGGGCGAGCCTATGGTATTTTAAGATGGTCATTTAATCTAAATCTAGCTTTTTACTAATCCTATCAATGTACTATATTCAACAAATATTAAATGGATTTTTAAATTCTTTCCAAACATTCATATGACGTGATACTGGGTTTTCCACATGTGGATGTATTTTTATTTTCTAACTCTACATTTAGATAAAAACAATTGTCTCGTGTTTTCATAACACATATTTGAATTCGATTCATAATATGAACAAAATTCTGGTAAGATATTAGATTAGAAATATCAAATAAAATTAAAGTTATTATATTTAGGACAAATGAGCAATTTAACATGTGTAGAAAGAAAGTATAGCATATAAAAAGAAATTGGGTGGCTAAATGCTAAAAAAGCGAAGCAAACAAAGAAAACAAATGTAGTATCCTACAAGTTCGAATGACCATTCATCACTCGAGTACAAAGAATTTGAAGTAATAAAATAATATTTGAACAAAAACCTATTACCTATAACAAATTTCAAACATTGTTGTTGAAGAAACATGCCGACACGCCTGATACTAAACAAAACATAAAAACAAGAAGCCGAGTGCAAGAAGTTCCAGCGTCCGGAACCGTGTTGCGCTTCAAACAAGCCGTTTTGTGAAGATTACATATTACATTAGTTTCGATGTCGCCGCGACTGTACTGGGAAAGCGACTCTCACAAAGCCAGAAGTGCTACGAGTCAAGCACGGAACCAATCTTGCGGTGAAGAGAACCCACGTTCATTGTGTGAAATTTGTTGTGAGCTGCAAAAACTGAACAGTCTCGTCTCTTGCTGAATCGAAATAGATGGTGAGAGACCTTTTCGAAGGCGATACTGCACACGAGACAATTTTTTCACGGTTAGAAAATAGAAATACATCCATATGAGGAAAACCCAGTATCACATCATATGAATGTTTGGAAAGAATTTGAAAATCCATTTAATCATTTAATATTTGTTGAATATAGTGCATTGATAGGATGAGTAAAAAGACAGATTTAGATTAAACGTAGAGCATTATTTTGCAGGCGTTATACCCCTTAAAGAAGTTCTTTAAGGGGTATAACGTCTGCAAAATAATGCTCTAAATTTAATCTAAATCTGTCTTTTGCCAGTTCTTTAAAAGAACCATTGGATCGCCCGCAGGGTAGGGGTTACAGTAATGGGATTTGATTCAAAGATCTCAGGTTCGATATTTGCTTCGAACAGCTTGATGTCAACTAGAAGTGACATCGTATTTCACTTAGAAATATTGACAGCAATATGTTTCCAAGTAGAAGAATAGCCCTTACCCGCCATTAATACTTCAATAAAAATTAATTACATTTACAGAAATTGTAAGAATAAATTTGAACTGTTTGGTTTGCCATCTTAAAAAAACCAACGTAGTTAGTTTAAAATAACTATGTCATATCTAACCAGCTCGTCTCGATATCAATACTAATCGAATGCTTTTTGAATCATTTAAATCGGTTGATCCGTACTCTCGAAGTCGAGGATGAAAAATTTTATCTAAACATAACATATATACTACATACATTCTATGTACACACACATATAAACATACATTTTTTTTAATTATAAGGTAAAATGTTCAGAAACCCTTGAAAAGTAAAGTATCAATTTTTGCGGCTAACTTTTTTAACTACGGGAAATTAAGAAAAAACATAATATTCATAACCATAAGCAGATAATAGATTTATACATTACAGAGGGTTATGTTAGGTTTTTGTATAAGAAAGATTTTGTTCTAAGAATTCTGATAACAACGAAACCAATTTGAAATTTGTACTTAGGGGGCGTCCATTAATCACGTGAAGTTTCTAGGGGGAGGGTGGGGTTTGACTAAAAATCACGAAATATCACGAGGGGAGAAGGGTATAGTAAGATATCACGTGTATATATTTTTTACTTAATTTTTTTAAAAAAAATCTAAACATTTTCAAAAAAAAATCAATTTTTTTTTTGTAACTAATAATGTGATGTTTGGTGGGGGAGGGGGTAATTTTGAATAACACCACATATCACCAAGATAGGGGGAGGCTTCAAAAATCCTTAAAAATCGATCACGTGATTATAAGACGACCCCTTAGCTGTTGCTGAAACCTGTCTGGATTTCCAAAATATAAAGAACACAAATTTAAAAAATATATCTGTAAAATTAATTTTAAAATTTCACATGTAAATTTCATCAATCACAGTAGTAATTTCATACAACCGACATTTTGAGAAATCATCAAAATAAATTTGTATTAGTTTATTTCTGATTTTTTTCAGTTTTCTTGTAGTCCATATAACTGCATTTTGGGATATATTACAAAATAATCTAATTTTCCATCATATTTACATCGCTGGTTACTGCTTCCTCGCGTTCTGCTTAAATCACTCTCCGTCAAACGTCAAAAATTTAATTGAAAACAATCCGACCGGTAAGAGAGAATGAAATCGTGTATAAAGAATAAAAAAAACAATACGCACAAAACATTGTTACAGGGACGTTGGTTTTTTTTCTCTGCATGTTGGAATTGCCTCCATATTCACGGTAACAAAAAAACATTAGAATTGGCCATTGAATTGAAGGGCTTGATTTAACGGCAAGTGTAAATTGAATGTAATGAAATAAATCGTTTTGTTTGGGACGGATCGTGGAAAAACTAGCACACTGGAATTTATACGTCAGGATTCCGATAAAAAACTGCCAAAAAAAGGCGAAATCAAAAGTGGACACTATCGGCTGCTACGGCGCCAAAATCATTATAGATACTTAATTTAATCAATGATTTTAATAATTATTAGGTATAAAAGAACAAAAATAAAACTGTGAAATGTATCATATTTTCTTGTTATATTAATTTCATATTTTAAATTATAGAAAGAACTTGAAATGTATATGTCAAGACAAAGAGTTTTAATTACTCAATGTATTATTTTTGAAACATGTTTGTATTCATTCACTTTACACATCCGAAAAACTCTGCCATTACCGATCTACTCCACCAACTCCACACTTGTTTTTAGCGGAGATCGCCCCTTGAGAGAAGTAAAAAACAATGTAACCAATGCCATTCATTCTCTACTCGAAAAACGATTTTAGCACATCACTAGCGATATTCAAAACGTTTTTATATATAGAAACAACAAAATGTAAATTTTGCTGCGTGTATTCTGAAAAGCAATTCGATGTAACCAATAATATATACCGGAAATCACATCCAAAACCATCTTTGTTCCGGAATAGAATTATAAATTCATGCGCATATATTTTGAGTTTTCGGGTTTGTATGATTGAGTGCGAATTGGCAGGAAAATCATCATTGATAAATCACAGACTTATATAGATTATAATTTTTTGGTTTATATTTTTGATTGAAAACAATAAATAGGATTCACAGTTTTTTTGTGCACAGAATAAATGATTTAATTTCTTTCAAGTATATGAAAATGGCGAAGTTTTATTTTATTTATAACTATGCTTAGTTTGAATAATTCATAAAAATTAGGTTAAAAATATTGATATGTGAATAGTTCGTGGATGGGAATTACAGAAAAAAAATGTAATTATATGGAAATACTCATTTGTTATACCAGATCCTAATTTCTAATTATCCTGGATATGAAAAATAAAAGGCATACGTAGTATTTCATTTATCGCAAATGAAAACTTTATCAAACAAGTTTGCGTTTCAATCATCTACGATGCCAATTTCAAAATATATTCGCTTTCAATAAAAAATAATAGTATAATACGAATAGGATTCGCTGTTCCGACGATATGACAATTGATATAATTTTACTGCGACTCCATAATATAATCCATCCTTAAGTCATGAATAACAGAATCCCAAAGAGATGATAAAATCTTCCTAGAAACGTAACGTATAGGATGGAATCGTATAGTTCTATGGAATGGACCAAGTTTCATCCTTGCACGAACAACGTGGAACACTGTACGATGTGATATATTATGTATATGTATTACACAATGGCAGAAGATCTAAGATACAGTGGCGAATTGGATCATATTTCATAAATTTGGTATTTGGTTTCCGTATGTAGAGAGAAAATGGGGACATTTAATACCAAATGGTCCGACTTTACCGGAATGCTTTGAATCAAGTTTGATAAATTATTGATCCTGGTTTGCTGGATTAATAATCAATTTTAAATATGATTAGTTATGATAACATCAGAACTAAAGAATGTTGGATGTACATACTAACAACTTAGAACAACTTAGTACTTAGTACAACAACTCCAGTCATTACCAAAGAACCAAGTAGCAAAGAATCAAGAGAAGATGTAAATAAAAATGCCTTAAGGATTTGTTACTCATAATTTCACTTTGTACAATTTATTTTTAAAAACAATAATCTCAGGCATTTTTTCTAAAAGTAAAACTAAAAGTGAAAGTTTTCATTTGTTTCCAAATTTACCATTTTTACCATTGTCATAAATGTGGTTGAAAAACAATGCAAAATGTAGAAATGCAAATATTTTTTTGGGCCAATATAATAAATTTTGATTTCTTTTTTAAATAAATTTTATAAAATTGTATGGTATGTAATTATAAATCCAAATTTGTTAAGGGGGTTGTTCGGTTTTTTTTTTTTTTTCGATTTTGAGATTTTTAGATATTATGAAAGCTAAAAACCTTAGAATTGTTTAGAAAAAAATCATCTCAATATCTGTTTTTGACGAAGTTATAGATATATATATCTCTATATGTATGATCCTCTGAAACCCTTTTTTTCATCCCTCCGCGAGCTATTGTATGCCAGCTGCTCTCTTTTTCATTGTAATACCTCATGTACATGACCTTTTTAATGTGTCAGCATCTTTGAACATGCATTTATGCACGTGTATTTAGTACATTAAATTAAATGGTGTATTTAGTACATTATATTAAAAACTTTAAATACGTTTTTCTCAAAATGACTTTTTTCAATGCGGTGCCACAAATTTAAAAAAAAAATTACGAGTCGGATGGACTTGATTTTTTTTTTAATTTGTTCACCACTGCAATACCTAGTCCCCCTACATCAAACAACTTCATAAATTACGCAAAAAAAAATTGCGAAGCTTCTCGTCCCAAAAAAGGCCCTTTTTAAAACTTTTTTTCAAATAGCTGCCATTTTTTTCCTTCTTGCTTTTTTCTTTCATTTTGGTAGGGGGACTGGATTCAAACTTCTTCTTCAACGTACTTTCTTTTTTTTTGTTTCGAGCGATGCGCAACGGATTTATCTGTGACACCGCAAAATAGATCGATTTTGCAATGCCCACTTTGGCGCCCCCTGGTTAAAAAATGACGGCAAAAAAAAATAAATTTCTTGATATTCTATGATTTTGTAAACGAACAACCCCCTTAAATAAAAATCTACATCATATTTAATCTTTCACAAGTGTTCCCATCCCACTCTCGGATATAAACAATGTATCTCGGAAATGATTTTATGGCAGAACACTTACATTGCTCTTATGATACAAACGTGACCATAAGCAATCCAGTGAGTATATTACAACGCATTTAGATATATCAGCAAATACATAAAGGTTTACTGTCGAACTATACAATATTACACAAGTTACCATAAATATTTGTTGAAAGTTTGCATCCAGGGCAACGTGTTCCGAAGCTATTATATATGTAAATTAGCACATAAAAGCGCATCCAAAAGCTGAACTAGCTTCAAACTATTATAAAGATCTATGAGAGATCGAATAAATTTGGCTCTGTAGAACAAGGAGCTGTAATTTCCCTGTTTTGTGCATGCCCATCCAATCACACTAGAGCCGCGTGAACGGTAAGAGCATTGTAAATAACATTACCTGAGCGATACTGTTCCGCGGAGTTGCGTTATAATTCTCTAGCGCCGTTCGATGCATGTAACAAGAGACAGGTAACCGACGCTGTTGCTTGCACTTTCGTGCCGATTATATCACTATGCTTACTTTTTGTATACTTCTAAGATAAGAAAACACGAGGAATAAAGCATCTTTAGTAAAAGTGGTTATTGATATAATGGAAAATGTGATGCAAAATTTTGTAACGTTATGGACGTGCAACGAATGGGAACAAAATTTTCCTTGAATTCAAATTTGGGAACCAGTGAATCAAGTTTATATTTGTATATTTTTTATCAAAATAATTAAATATGGAATTAAAATAATTTTGAAAATTTAAAGATTTCGAAATTTTGATACAAAGTCTTTTTAGTTGATTAGTACTTCAAACGAAAATGGCGTGTTATGAAATCAATTATTACTCGAATCTTTAATTCTGATAGATTCACTACTGCGCACGCATATGTTGCGTGAGACAGTTGTCAACAGCCAGGCGCCAAGGGCATCAGGTGCATTCGCCCAATAAACTCGACTTTTATTTTTGTGTTTGGAATAGTGTGGTTTTAGTAAAATACAGTATTTAATAAAGCTCATCTGGGCCTACGGTATAGAGCTTTGGGGTTGCGCCAGCATATCCAACATTGTTTTAATGCAACAGATGCAATCCAAAATCTTAAGGCAGATCTCCGACGCATCTTGGTATGTAAGTAATGAAGTCATCCATGACGACCTCAATATTCCTTTTATTAAGGATGTAATTACCAGCTGAAGTTTAATCCATCACTCCAAGCTAGAAAATCATCCAAATCATTTTATAGCACCTCTACTTATGACTCCGTCTACTAGAAGGTTGAAGAGAAAAATTCCTTTGGATTTGACATAACATAGTGAGCTGTTCATCAGAACAGTTTCACGGATTATTTAGTTTATATTATAATTTTACCTTTAGTTTAAATTATGTAATGAGTTGTAATTATTATTATTATTATTTTAACTTTTATATATTATTTTAATTATAGTTTCCTTCTTACATCAGCTCTGTAACTCAAAGAGTCATTCTGACTCTGATTGTTATAATTTAATGAAATAAAAAAAATATACAGTATTTATATTGCATTTTTGTACTGAGTATTATTTGAAACATGAATAGTCCTATGTATCCCTTTCAAATTATTGCAAAATTTATCTCTCTAATATAACACAAAATTCAAATTTTATGAGAAACTTTGGAGACTGAAACAGTAAAACAAAGCAGCGAAAAATTTAATAAGTTCATAATAAAACATGAAAATGTAACATTTAAAAGTTACAAAATTAGAAGGTTAACATAATATTAAATCAGAAAATGGGCATAAAAATAGCGGGTTTGCAGAACTGTTGGCTAACAATTATGGGTGTAATTTTTTTTTTTTTAATTTCAAGCTAACAATATTTCATGTCCATAAATTATTTTAAGCTTATAAAAGAGTTTAGCACATAAGGAAGAATAAGCAACACAAAGTTAAAGAACGTGATAAATATAAACTAACAGTAATAAAACACATAATATGTATTTAGGAGGAGATTCGAAATAAATTAATGATTTGCTTCTGTAGATTAAATATTTTTGTTGATTGAAGAAATACTTCTAAAAAATTAACCAGTTAACTGTGACGCTCTCATTGAACTGTGCGCACAGTTTTATGTCGTGAGACTTTAGGTAAAATGTTATAAGGCAATATACCATTTATTACCATATAACGCGCCGTCCATCTTTTGCAACATTAATTTTTATAATTAAACCACTTCTCATAGGCCTATAATATTTTACAGGGTTCGGTTTGACTATCATTTCTATCACCATGTGAAATTTCATCAAAATTCCAGAAGAGTAAACCTGAGGGTTCCCTTGTAAGTTTATTTCGGCATAGTCTCGAAACATTATAAATATCTTGAAATTTGAAAATAAGATTTTTTCAAGAGTTGCAATCCATATAAAGGACAATCAAGAATTTATACGCATAACAAGTATGATCGTCAAAATAAAAAAATATCACTTCTCCAAGAAGAGTAAATTCGTCGATCACATTTAACTGGTCAATTCCAATACAAATTCAATATTTTATAAAGTAGCAAGTTAGATATTTTATTCTAAATTACTATAACTACTGTTTCATTATCATTACGTAGTTAACTTCATTTTTCCGCAATACCTGTTCTATATACGAGTATTCAATCTATGAGAATCGAAACGATTACCTAGATACATAAAGCAGTTATCCCGATTCTTCGCGTTGTATAGCACAGGATAAAAGGCGTTCATCCAATATTATAAAATTCAATTAAAATCATCCATAAATAATAGACATTAAAAGCGATTTGTAAGCGAGCTAGGCTGTGAACCCAAAGAACGCTATGTGAAGCGAGAGCGCATCAAGGCATGTTGTATATGACATGGCAGGCAGCGTTTGACGGAACCGGAATAGCTGGTTTTAAGTAGGCAAGGGTACGATTAGCCCGTCCGGCTCACGTCGCGTACGCTTGAAACTGCTTCAGGGTTGGAAATAATAAAACAAAATTTTCTAAATATATATTTTACTAGAAAAGCATTAAGGCAAATTTCTGGAACTGCCCGTACCGTAATTAAATATTCGAGGTATAAAAATAATAATCATTTAAAAATTGAGTAATGATTAATAACAAATGTTTTAAATATTTTCAAATAACTATTATACTGTAAATATCATCACTTCTATTTTATAGATCTACTATAAGTGCATGTATTTGAAAAATGGCCTTTATATATGTTTACTAGAAAGACACAACTACATCTTTGTCCTTATCTCATATTTTTAAAAATTATATAAGAGTTGAAACTGAATTGCAAAGTTACAATTATTTATTTGAAGTAGGTATATAAGTGAAATTTAAAAATTTTGAAATTTTTAGAAAAACTTTGTATGTTTTTGCTATTTTAGGCGCAAAATCACGGCGTCACCTAAATATCAATGGAAGTGATTCCATTGAGTGGCGTTTAATGATAAAATGTAGTACATAATTGTTATCCGTAAAATGGTAGAATATTATTAGATCTTTTAACCAATATTAGTAGGTGCCATGAAATGAACGAAAATGTCTGTCCCTTAGCATCGGACACAAAGTCGTCCCTTAGCACCGAACAGTAAACATATTGATATTTCTTGTGAGAGTTGACGTAATTTATTTTGATTATTTAATTTTGTTCTGTATGAGTTCTAACGGTCACTACATACCCGTATGTAGTATTTCCTAGTCAAAAAATGAAAATCTTATGATGAATGCTCCAGTTGAGAGCATCGGTGTGGCCCAGCCAAAAGGGTGGATGAATAGTGATTTTTTTTGCAATATCTAAGAATATTCATCAAACACAAATGTGCAGACATTCCAGAGTGTGGGGATGGCTACCTATGTGTTCAATACTGGTAATTTTGAAATGTCCGGTACTAGGTGCCACTTTGTAAAATCATATTTCATGTTACCAAAGTTTGATTGATAGTATTAATTATTTTTAGCAAAGGTTGCATTTTGTTAATTTAGTTTGATTTCTACCTTTGTTATCTAACATAAGTCATAATTTAATAAGCATTTCGTAAAATATTTTTTGATTTACTTATAAATAACCTTAGGTATCCGGCACTCGGGGAATTCCCCCTAAATAAAATATTTAAAAAAATGAATAAAATGTTAAAAAAGATCATCACATATCACCGAAAAGTTGAATAAAATGATTAAAACATTATAAACAAATATATTTATGAAAGAAGAGGCTAAAGAAGCTTAAAAATACATATTTTATGTATATATGTATAAATTCTTTAAATTCACGATCGCTATACTTATAAGCAAAAATCAATTATGCTTTCGTCGTGATAGAATAGTCTAGCCCTGAAACTCTGGGAAAGTATTCATATTTAGTAACAAGAACACGAGATCCTATTTCCTTGTACCAAGTTAAATAGCAAATTGATTACAATATCTGTTACTTCAGCATCGCAAATGTACCATATCCGTTTTGTTTAATCAGCAAATGATAATGCCGCTACTTGTACAAGTATGTCTCGGACCACCTAGTAAGCAAAGTTCAGTAGTGACCGTTGTCGAATATATTATCCGTTTGTAAATGCGGAAAAGACGTGCATCAAACTGCACGTTTAATATCTCACAATCGCTATTATTTTTAACTTATTTACGATAACATGCACGCACATTAATCCCGAGATATGTAAGACACAAATGTAGGAATTATACATGTGAAACGCGAGTAGAGAACCGCAAGCAAGATAACTAACTATGCACTATGAATAAAATTTATCCCGCTATCTCTCGCTTTTAAAATGAAATACGACCAGAATATGATATTTGGTTACACATTTTTCCTTTTTCATATAAATAAATATTATAACTCACGTGACCAACGCTGTGCTTATAATAAATTCCAGTTTCTCTCACCTGAAACAAAAAAATAGAATTAGTATTTAGATTTTTGTGTACTATTATTTGAATTTGAATTTATTGTTAAATGCACTTCGATGAAGCTCATTTACACACTCATTATATTTCAATTAGAATATTTAGTGCAATCACGTTCATGAATAATTGCAATTTATTCATATACAAATTATGTTAATATAATTTAAAACTTTAATTTTACGTTTCAGTGCGTAAATAAAATTTTGTTTGTAACAAGCGGATATAATTTTAAAATTAATGATACGTATAGAAAAGTGTGTCATTGAAAAAGAGTAGTTATTACCCGTTGATTTTGGCACGCACTCAGTGGCGGATTCAGGGGGGGGGTCACGGGGGTCATGACCCCCCCCTGAGCCTGTTTTAGGACTTAGATAAAACACTAATTCAACAACAAAATTACTTCATAATGATCTTATTTATGTATTTTGTTACCAAACATATTTTACAACTCGAATATTTAACTGATTGTAGACGAATGGCGAAAAATTCATTCAAAAATCAAAAAAATAAACTGATTGTGAGTGGCCCTTATGCATGAACTTTCAGTAATCCTATTAATAGACGACTTAATCAACATATAAAATAGTGGTGTATGGCATCGTGCCTTAAGGCAAATTGCTGAAACTTCCCGTACCGTAACGAAATGTTCGAGGAATATTAAATGTTTTCAAATAGATTGTTAAAAATACTGTAACAATGTCCAATATTTATAAAAATTATATAAACTGAATTGCAAAGTTAAAACTATTTATTTAAAGTATATAAGTTTTAAACTTAAGTCAGAATTAAAATTAAAATCTGAATTATTTTCGATACAAAAAAAATAAATTTTGAAAAAAAAAAATTGAAACAATTTTTTTTCAAAAGCAATTATTTTATCAAAACAAGCAGAAAGTTCTTTGAATGATTCAAATCGGTCGCTCAGTTCTCTCAAAAACTACCATTTTTTGCACATTTGTCTCTGTATCTTCGAAATGGATGGACCTGCCTTTGCCAAAAACTAATCATATCTTCTCCCAATCATTACAAATTGGATGTTTTTTATGTCATTCAAATCGGATGCTCCGTTCTCTCAAAAACTCGATTTCTATTTTCTGCACTCTTTGCTCTTTATCTCCGTAACTGCTAGACATGCCTTTACCAAAAACTAATCAGCTCATCTCCCTACTAATAGGAATCGATTGTTTTTTGAACCATTCAAATCGGTTGATATGTGCGCCCTAAAACGTGGACAAAAAATGCGGCCATACAAAACACACACACGCACATCTATTTTTTCTGAGGTATGCCAAAGAGTTCAGATATCTTCAAAACGTCGAGAAATGCAAAAAATCATTTTAGATTTTAATGAATTTTTTTGCATTTCTCGACGTTTTGAAGATACCTGAATACTTTGGCATACCTCAGAACAAATTGATATGTGTGTGTGTGTATTTTGTATGTCCGCATTTGTTTGTCCACGTTTTGTTAATCGCTGTAAACCATTTTGAAGTGAGAAACTATTGCAATTTTTTTCAAATATAGTAGTGATTTTTGAAAAATGGTTTGAATAATACACATTGATGGAAAATAATCCAAAAGTTTAATTATCACAAGTAAACCACTTGTCGCAGGCCTAGTTTAGTACGTTCATTTAGAGCAGAAACTCTATCGCCATGTAAAGTTTCACTTAATCGCAAAAAAATGACAACCTATTATGAAAAAGAAACGACTTGACCGATCTTCGCCAGAAACCATTTATTTCCAAATGATATCAATCG
>NW_020537324.1:19738823-19763854 GCF_003426905.1 Ctenocephalides felis | reverse complement strand
ATTTTTTTATTTCAAAATGTTTCCAGTAAGTTTTGAATATCTCGAGGCTTTAGTTTACCGAAGTACGGGCAATAAAATCTGAGTTTTTTTCCGGGTCGCGGTATGGATTCCTCTACGCGGCAAGTGCTCTTCATGGACCGAAGCTTTATGGGATTTATTTATTTTTCAATGGACAAATGTGCAATTTCGCGTTCATTTTCAACAGGATGCCTTTTTTATTTATGACGTCGGGTATTAAATATTACCTACACACTTTGCCTGTGAAAAAAAAGACTATGTAATAAATAATAAGCTATAATTTAATACATACTTAGGTATTAATATGATCTTGATACATTCATATCTAGAACTCTACAAATTTGTATATCATGCGCGTAAAAGCCTTTTATTCTAAATTTTGAGACACCGAGAAAATTTGCGAATAGATCATATTGAGAAATGATACTAAGAATGATAATTTTATTTGTACCAAATATTAGATTTTTTGCAAAAGTTAAGGACATGCCCCGCAGTTAGGCAGTCACAAAGCCAAAAAGATTATTTAACTAAGCTCGTGCGAAAAAGTTAACGAACACGCCTATAGCCATCGAGTCAGTCATTCTCTACGAAATTACATTAGAAAAAGTGAATGACAAAGAATGAGGCAAAAAAACAACAAGCCATTATCGCTTGATTATACATCGAACAAAGAAAGTTTATCCTTACGAAGTGAAGAATAGCGCGTCGAGAAGTTCGATTTTCGTTCAAAAATCCTTGACGATCCCGACTGGAATGACATGTCATCCGATTTCAGTGCGAAGTAAGAAACTCCATTAGCCGAGCACCTCTTTAGATATCTGAGAATGTTACAGAGGAGTTGATGAACGAAGGCAATCACATATATTAGTAGGAAAAAATGCGATCGAAGAAACTCACTTGGAAAAAAACTCATGAGCATGTTAAAATGCAACTTTATGCAGATTCTTGGTTTTCAAATGGATTATTATTAAATTAATCGATCTACTTAACTAGTTAACTGTGATTGACGAATATTCTCGTCATCGAAAAATGGCAGAATTTGATGTATTGACGAGTATACTCGACATGGAAATAAATCTTTGACCATTTGCTATAGAGATAGCAACTTTTAAATGAATAAAAAAGTATAAAATAAACAATTGGCATTTCACTTTAAAACAACTATTTACCTCGATACAAAACAGTGCGCACAGATCAATGAAAGCACCACAGTTAACTGGTTAAATTAAAAATTGAAAAAAAAAATTTGTAGATAAATTCATTAATGAACAGTATATAATAATCATGCGAATTCAGATAATACTAAAAATATCTGCATTTAAAATTTAAATAAAGGAGATGATTTACTATTGATTGTTCTTTCTGATATAATGCTGATGCGATGATGAATGCTTATTATTAGATAGCAAATTTTATAAAATTGGCATTTGATATTGAATATTGGCACATGAATAATGTTTAAAAATTACGGTGTCAAAATAAAAAAGTTTAATCATTGTTAATTTACAGCAACTCTCTTCAAAAGCATAACATGTCCATATTTACACATATGCACATTATTATGAAAATTACTCCGAAACCCCTAGACAAAACAAAAAAAATAATATCCGCTCATTAAAAATATTAATTTCATGAATTCTATGATATTTTTGACTTAGCTGAGTTAAACATAGAACTTGTGGGGTTATGAGTGGTGGGGTTTGGGATGTAATAAGACAATTGCAAGGATCTTCATAATCTCAAAAATAAAAATGCTCAAATTAATTTTATAAAAATATGTTAATGATTTTACTATATAATAGTATTATTGAAAGTTTCACAATCAACTTAAGAACTATAAATGTGCTTTAAATATGACAAAATTGGTAGTAGACAATTAGCAGAATTGATGCTAGGAACTAGGAAGATACTGGACAGTAGTGCAAATATGTAATGCTACATATTTATTTTATTTTAATGAACCAATGTAAAACAAGATATTGGAAAACTATGCAACTACAAAATATCTGACGTATATTGAAAAGAACGCAATTCTGTCCATCTTGTGTCTCCATACCACTTCGACCATCCCATCTTTTCTATCGAAAGATACAAGATGATGGATGAGCTATCAATAAATGTGAGCCTGTGACCGTCTTGCATCATCGTCTTATCATCGAGAAATAATTCTTATAATACGAAGGACTTATCGGTCATCGTTAAACCACTCAGAGCTTAGAAATTTTAGGTTCGAATTTTTATTACCGATGTGTGTGATTGAGTGAAGGCATTCCCAAGACATATCGATATGTGCGAGAATTTGAGACGTGCATGCCTAGTTTAATTGCCTGGCAAAGCGTATTAAATTATTTTAATCATTAATTTAATTATTGCTTATCCGAATAGATAATTGACATTGTAATTCACCGCTAACTAATTTAATTAGAGGTATAGTACTGGAAAATTACTTTAGTATTTTATGTAATGTTTCCGCTAGAGATCTTTCCGCATGCGATAATATATATATATATATATATATATATATATATATATATAATTTAAATTTCAAATTAACTTTTTGCTAATTTGGCAACATATAACAAAAATGATATATTTCTGTAATTTTGATATAATGACCGAAAAAATTATAAAAATGTTCCAAAGTTTTTAAATTTTTCCATTACTTTTGTGAATTAAAGTCGTTGTCTCCTCTTGTTACAATTCACAAGTAATGAAGAATTTTTCCACTATCTTAGAGGGCGGCTATTAATCAAGTGAGACTTAAAGGAGAAGAAAAAGTGACAAAAAATTACTAAATATTACGTAGAGAATGGGAGGGTCTAGTAATATATCACGTGTATTTATTTTTTGGCCAAATTTAATAAAAAAGACATTTTTTTGCAAACATTTTTCAAGAAATTTACATTTTTTTCTAGGTACTAAAAAATACATGTGATGTTTGGTGAGGGAGAGGAAGATAAATTTAAATATCACTAAGTATCACCAAGGGGGAGAGGGGGTCCAAAAATCCTTAGAAATCAATCACATGATTAATGGGCAACATTTTAGAGCTCAAATATTGTCCTAAATAAAATAAAGTTAAAAAATAAATCAATGGATGGCTTTTTATGAAGTATTTTAACCAGTCAATTTTGATTGGCGAATATACTCGTCATGAAGAAGTCGCTAAATTTTTGTGTATTGACGAATATAGTCGTCATGCATATAAATCTTTGACCACTGGCTAATTTAAAATGCAATAAAAAAACTGGTTTTCTAAGTTCAAGATATTTAGAATAATTTGAGGCTATGTCATGGCGGTATGAAATAAACATTTGTAAGTAAAATTTTACCTTAAAACAAAATTTTCCTCGATTCTAATAGCACAAAGTTCAATGAGCGTGGCTTAACCAACTGGTTAAATTTTAATTAGAAACTTACTAAAACTAAACTTTCCTTTTAATTAGAAACTTATTTTAATGTTTATAAAAAATACTTTTAGAATATAAAACCTTGTTAGAAACAATTTGAAGTACATATTACTCGATACGATTAATTGAAAAAATTGTAAGCAATATACATTAAAATGAGTAATGTAAGTATACAAATTGAACCAGGATATTGCCTTTAAAGCATTTATCATTTTTGCAATACAGACATTATACTAAAACTGTCACTTGACCAAAATTTTATAATTAGAATAATAAATAGGAAATATTTTGTGTAAATATTTGTAAGAAGCTTTTAAGTATTATACGACATAAATATTCCTATGAGATATAAGTAATAGAGCAATTAAAACGAGTATTATGCTAAATTTTGAAAACTATAATTTGCTTTAATAACATATTTGCGCAAACTTAAATATAGCTCTGCGTAAAACTATGTATTACTTTATATATAACCTGCTAGAAACTCGGAATAAGAACATGTTCTCGATCAAGCACCCAGTCTGCCTTCAACTCAAATTTATTAAAGCGTAACAAATGAAGCTACTTTCTCACAAGTCTCATAGACTCTAGCCATACACCACACTACTGAATAGCTCCTTAGCCACTTTATTGAAGTTTATCATTAATTCAGATATCGAATATAATGCCATTCTCTAAATCCTTCTATTTAATGACCTGTAGCGTGTCGAGACATATTTTTTCTCGTTTACTGTACTTACACATGAACATTTGAATGGTTCAACTCCGCCGTCGAGTTGACAGCCCGTCTTTAGCGCCCCCATTGTCACTTCACTGAAGCCTTAACAATGATTGAACGACACTGCGAGGGGCTTGCCCCACGGACTCCCACAATGCACGAATGGGGATGACCGATGCGATGAAGAGAAAAAAATCGAAACTGGTTGACATGGGATAATCGATGTTGAAAAGGATTATTTGTATCGACTAACCACTTGGTTAAAGGATTAACTAATAGGGAATATTGGCAAACATATTCAACTATTTCAAATGTATGTTATTATACTATGCTGGATGATGGGTTATGGGACGCACCTAGTCATATTATTACTGAAATAATATTTAGTAATATGTAGAAATAACCAGGACTTAATGAAAAAATATATTCAATTAGTTACCAATAGTAACTCAACACATTTCTTAAAGAGCAAGTTTTTTACTCTATTGATGAGTATTTGAGTTATAACTTTTAGTAAATTATTCTGTGTTTTTTGTTATTTTTTATATTTTTTTTTCTTTCTTTTTCATATAAAAGGAGAAACTTAGAATAAGGTTATGAGTGAATATTTGTATGTTAAATTATATTTCATTTAATATATTCATTTAAGTTATGGTACCATTAATATCTAGAATTGTATAATCGTGTTGTATAAATATAAATATAAATAAATATAAACAAATATGGAAATAAGTAAATAAATATAAATTGTTGCTCGAAATAAAATTCAAGAATTAATGGAGGCAATTCTTGGATAAAATAACAATTAATATAAACATAAATATGGAATTAAATAAATATAAAATTGTTACCCGGAATGAAATTCAGAAATTAATGGAGCCAATTCTTGGATAAAATAACACGTGCATGAAGTCGAACCAATGTTATCTTTTGACATTTGAGCTATTTGGAGGTTAGGTTTTAGCAAATGGGATTGTGTAAATGTAACATTTTGGCAGTACCAAATCATGCAATAACTTAACATATAAGATACAGGTTACAACAAAACACAACTATTTTATTCGAGAATTAACCAATAAATCAAACACTAGTTATTACATTGAGAGCGTTAATTAGAATGGATTATATTTAATATATATTATTTTTCAAAATTGAAATTTCAAGTTATAATTATAAACTACCAGTAATAATTAGGACGGAAGTTTAATTGTGACGAGTGGAACAGAGAATTCTAGGACCTCCCCCTATAAAGTAAAGGCTAATTTACTAATGTTTCAGCAGGTATAGCAGATATAGTAGGTAGTATAATTTCAAGAAATAAAGGGAGATTTCAGTGGTAATAATACCAAATCGGTATTTAACCCGTCCTACCCAGACCAAAGACCTAGTCTGGTATGCGCAAAGACTTTTCTTCACTATGCAAAAAAACTACTAAAGAGTAAGTAGTACTGACCTTTCATTCAAGCCTTCTGTATTTATTATTATAATAAGAATACCATAATAATTATGCATATTTATAGTATGTGTTTTCTTATATAATGAGTGAATTACATATTCATATTTATTTATTTATTTATTTATTTATTTATTAATTTTACAAGCCGTCGGTATAATATTTAATATTATAATAAGGCTTAAGTCAATATTTTATAGGTTTAATATAATTTAATTAATTATTAGCTATTTTATTACTTAATTTATTTACTATAAACCTATTTATATTTACTTAATTATATTTTTTTTTTTAAATATAACTAGTTTGTTTGTTACAAGTGTTTTTAAAAATTTAATAAGTAATTTTAATAAGCTTTACAATACATACTTTTACAATATTAACAAATTTTAGGTTATTTTATGATATTTGAACAAATTTAAGTATCTTATATTATTGTAATTATTATTATTATTAATATTATCATTATCATTTTTATTGTTATTGTTAAATATTTTTACAATTTTTTTTTCTTTTACAAATTTTTAGGTATTTTGATGAAGGAAATATTTTGTTTCACAATTTTTAAGTGTTTTTAAATATAAGTTTTTGGTTAACTAATTATTAAGTATTTTAACAATAACAGTCAAAATAAAAAAATTAAAATTTTGTTTCACAATTTTAAAGTGTTTTGAATTATAAGTTTTTAGTTAACTAATTATTAAGTATTTTAACAATATAACAATAACAGTTATATAAAACAAAAAAAAAGAAAAAATAAACAAAGAAAGAAATAATAATAATAATAATAGTAATTTAGAAGTATTTAGTTTAACGAACGAATTATGTTGTCACGAGCATAGTAGACATAGACATGGCTGGTAGGTGACATCAGTTAGTTTGGGCCCGTAGATTCGTAAGGATTTTTATAAAATTTATATAAGAACTCGTTTTTTCACTTTCATTATTATAACATGTAAATGCATTGCTGCTACTGCTGTTGGTAATAAATTAATATTAATTATTAATTAAATGCATATAAATGTATGCAGTGCTGGATTTACAGTAGGGGCAGTCGGGGCTACTGCTCAGGGCGGCAGATTTTCAGGGGCGGCAAAATTTGGATAGTGGGAACAATGTAATCAACTAATTTTTTTTAATAACGTTTTTTATTTCAAGAAATATAGTTAACTTTTGTTAATTTATATAAAACATACTACGAATGCAATGCAAAATTTGGATTCAAATAGACGATTATTAAAATTTACTATTTTTCTTTGACTCCCTTTCCGAACATAAATTATCAAAGTGTTAATAAGTTGTTAACAAGTTATTATCAAATTTGGCAATTTGGCTAATATAAAGATTCGTAAACGAGCTGAAAGTGCATTTTTGTCAGTGCCCCAGGACGCCAAATTTCTAATTCCGGCCCTGTCTGTAATGTTATATCTTATATGGATCTATATGTATTTCGCGCTTTTGAGCCTTGTATAATATTCTATTCAATTTTATTCGTTTTTAGCACTTGTTCGTTTGTTTTCATACTTTTTAATGTTACTTGTTAATTCATCTGTCAATTTTTGAAAAAACCGGAGCACCTTAATTGTAGTAGATTTACTAGACCTATTGAAATACATTCACCACACTCATTGTAGTAGATTTACTATACTCATTGTAGTAGATTTACTACAGCATTGTAGTAGAATTACTACACCATTGTAGTAGATTTACTCGACCAATTGAAATACATTTACCACACTCATTGTAGTAGATTTACTATACTCATTGTAGTAGATTTACTATACTCATTGTAGTAGATTTACTATACTCATTGTAGTAGATTTACTACAGCATTGTAGTAGAATTACTACACCATTGTAGTAGATTTACTCGACCAATTGAAATACATTTACCACACTCATTGTAGTAGATTTACTATACTCATTGTAGTAGATTTACTACACCATTGTAGTAGATTTACTACACCATTGTAGTAGATTTACTACACCATTGTAGTAGATTTACTACACCATTGTAGTAGATTTACTCGATCAATTGAAATACATTTACCACACTCATTGTAGTAGATTTACTATACTCATTGTAGTAGATTTACTACAGCATTGTAGTAGAATTACTACAGCATTGTAGTAGAATTACTACACCATTGTAGTAGATTTACTACACCATTGTAGTAGATTTACTACACCATTGTAGTAGATTTACTACACCATTGTAGTAGATTTACTCGATCAATTGAAATACATTTACCACACTCATTGTAGTAGATTTACTATACTCATTGTAGTAGATTTACTACAGCATTGTAGTAGATTTACTACACCATTGTAGTAGATTTACTACACCATTGTAGTAGATTTACTACACCATTGTAGTAGATTTACTACACCATTGTAGTAGATTTACTACACCATTGTAGTAGATTTACTCGATCAATTGAAATACATTTACCACACTCATTGTAGTAGATTTACTATACTCATTGTAGTAGATTTACTACACCATTGTAGTAGATTTACTCGACCAATTGAAATAGATTTACCACACTCATTGTAGTAGATTTACTATACTCATTGTAGTAGATTTACTATACTCATTGTAGTAGATTTACTATACGCATTGTAGTAGATTGACTATACTCATTGTAGTAGATTTACTAGACCCTAAATCTTTTTTTTATAATAATTGCAGACTATTAGTAAGAACTTTATTATTCGATTATATGTCATACTTTTTCATCGATGATCAGTGCTGCATTTACAGTAGGGGCAGTCGGGGCTACTGCCCAGAGCGGCAGACTTTCGGAGGCGGCAAAATTTGGATAGTGGGGAAAAAATGTTATACAATGTAATCAACTAATTTTTTTAATAAAATTTTATTTTTCAAGAAATATAGTTAACTTTTGTTAATTTATATAAAACATACTACGAATGCAATGCAAAAATTGGATTCAAATAAACGATTATTCAAATTTATTATTTTTCTTTGACTCCCTCTCCGAACATAAATTATCAAATTGGTTAACAAGTTATATCAAATTTGGCAATTTGGCTAATATAAAGTTTCGTAAACGAGCTGAAAGTTTAAGAAAAATATGTTCTTCAAATCTCGAGCCCTCTTAGGACGACAAATTTGTGCACTTTCAAGCCTATAGCGCCGAAAAAAAAATTAAACTAGTGACGATTAATCACTGCAAATTACTGGAACTTCTCTTAATGAAAATTACATTTTATAAAGAGCATTAAAATTTTCAGAAATATGAAAAAACGCTCTTTAAAAAACTTTTTTTTTTGTATATTGAAATTTTTTGAAAATTATGAACTTTTTCAAAGCAATCGCGCTGCGAAAAATTTCAAAAATATTTCAAAATATTTGAAAATATAAAAAAAAACTCAAAATTTTCAAAAATTGATTATTTTTTAGTTTTCAAAAATTGTAATTTTTTTTTAATTTTAATTTTTGGTACAGGAAAATAATATATAAAAACAATTTAAGTAACATTTCAGGGATGGGGCGGCATTTTGTCAGTGCCCCAGGGCGCCAAATTTCTAAATCCGGCCCTGAATGTATGTTTTGAAAGTGAAGATTGTTCAGAAATAACGAAACAATTATCATGAATTTGGATGAAGTGAGATTTGTTTCATTTTATTAACAATTTACTATGTTATTTACAAAAAAAATAAAAAACAGCATCATTCAGATTTGTGTTGAGAACGAACTAAATTATGATATTGATCAAATAGATACAGATTTCTGTGAATAATATTATCAAGAATATATACTATAAAAAATCTAAGTGACAAATTATAAGTAGACTCATTACAAAAAAATGAAAAAAAAACATAATCGTAAACATATTTTGTTAAGAAAAAATTAAATATTGCAAATCAAATGAAACTTGTGGGAATGAGTTCATTAACGATATTTATGAAATAGTGTAAATATTTAAGAAACAAATTATATATTTTAAATACTAGTTATTTTAAATATAGGAATAAATTCCTTTTTGTACTTTTGCTTTTTCATTATTATTACTTCTACCATGTCTCAAATCATATGTTATGAACTAGGCTGGTAATTCATTAGACGCAGAGTACTACTGCATATTATGTGTTGGATGTCCTCTCAAATATATCAAGAATATTTTACTACTACATTAGAAAAATAAATTATCTATTTTAGTAATTCATTTTATAAGTGATCTTGGAGAACATCGATATTTAGTTCTTCACCTCACTCAATTCTAAGCGTAGGTTTGTCGGCACGAACAATCTGATAATCGTGCAACGGATATTAGCAAGTACAAAAGGTATAATAGTCGACAGACCAAAAAAAGAAAAAATTACAATAAATAATTATGTCTAATTATAATGTTGACGCTGCGTCCTCGTGTAATTGTTAGAAAGCTATAATAAGCGTTTATTCTTTTAGTATTTATTATGCAATAGAGCAGAGGTTAATACAGCAATAGCATTAACTGCAGCATATTGATGGAAGTTCTCTGAATTTATACTTTTGTATTAAGTCCGACTCAATAAAACTTATTATTTTGATTAAAAATAAATTACCTCTATGAATACCTAGAAAAACTATGAAATTTTGAAATAAAAAGCTGTAAGGATAAGGAATGCAATAAATAGTTGAAGTAGTTAATGAATTACCACGATGCCAACGAGGGAATAAATCTCATAAATCCAATCAAATGCGAATCAAACTTGTTCACTATGGATATGCTACAAAGATTAATTTCCTGGATTAAAACATGCTTTCGTAAATGTGAACATGCTTTTCGAAAACTGCTTTCGTAATGTAATATAGTTCATACATAGTAAAATCAACAGTTTTATTCATTATGTTGCGAAATATAGAGATGCCATTAATCTGTGGAGGTCGATGAATTGGTACTTTCTGTTACTTATGCCAATAAGAACTTTTATTTATTAACTAAATATTTCAACTTGTATCTTGATAGAAACATCTGTAGTGCATTGGCAAGAGCATAAATAAATGCAAACACAAGATTTCGAATTCGCGAAATCAATGACTTGACATCAATCAGTAGATATGTTTGTTTTTACTTGAAAATGTAAATTCAAATGTGTCCCATTGAAAAAAGTATTTCGGAGCATTGCTGCTACATATGTATATTGTATCACAATTAGAAGCATTCCTTTCATAAATGCTTTTTTAATAAAATTTCAAATTTAGTTCCAAAATAAAAATATGTACTTCTTCATTGCATATTTCGAACAGAAATAATGTCAATAGAAACAATTAGTTCCATGAACGTTTTAGAATAAAATTACAAATTCTGTTCCGATTGCTGTTCAGATAATGATAATTATGTGTAAGTAGCATATTGCCTTAAGGAAAGTCGTATGAACTTCCTGAAGTGTATAATTGATTTAATCAACTAAATTTTGATTTTTATGTTATCTACCTGTCAAACAGTCTACTTGTTTACCTGAATATATGTTAGTTTTTACTTGCTTTTGTACCTGCCAACCTGTCCATTAGTTTACCTGTTTATTTGTCTAGATCTACCATTCTACATGCCAACCTGTCTACCATGTCATCCTGTCTACTTTTGTATTTGTCTACTTTTGTATCTATCTACTTGTCAACCTGTCTACCTGTTTATCTGTATATGCAATTTCTAAGGCATGCCAAAATTTTCAGAAAACCTTGAAACGTAAATATATGCAAAAAAATTTATTATCGATTTATTTTTGCAATTACTATAACTTTTACCCCATGAAAAATTAATAATGATGAAATAAATCTTCTGCACGATAAAATACCAATAGAGAACAATTCTTTTATATACGTTTTTTTCATAAAATTTCAAATTTAGCTTTTCCAGCTTAGAAAAAAATAGATGTGACACAAAACATTTTTCTTGGTACAATTGTGACTTTTCGTCGGATTTGTCTATCAATTTAAAAACACCTGATGAGCATCGTAACTACTATCGAAACGAACAGTGAAAAGTCTTGAAAATGTAACATCCAATCTTTGTAATTGCATTAGATGCTCGTTTCTACTTACACCGTAAGAAAAATTGCTCATGATACATCGCTTGTTCATATTTATACACAAAGGTATTTATTTCTCCTTAGAAATAAGCAAGTACTGCGCGATCAGTCGGGCAATCCATTCGTCACGCCGATTCACACTTCACGAATCTCTCTTAAATCCCTCATGAGCGATGGCAATAAATGCAAGAAATCCATCCGATATTTTTACACCATAGAAGAAGGCGAGAAATAAACGAGAAATGGAAGAAAAAGCAAGCAAACAACCATCCTCTCTCGTATGGAATGAATTTGCACGAGTAGATAAGGTGAATGAAATAATAGGAATATATAAATTGGAAGGAGATTTTTATTTTTTATATTAAGCGCATTAATTGATTTGTATCAAGAAATTGACAAAATAACGCATTCATTATGACATGGGTAAAACTATATAATTAATAAAATTAAATGCATTTACCAATATCTTCAAACCAAATTTAAAGAAATTTTTCGTAATTTTACAATTAGATAAATAATTAGATTTCTAAATATTTAAATTAATCCAGAAAACATTTTATTTATTCTATTAATTAACTTCCCTTAGGATAAGTTATAGTAATCAAAGTATAGAAAATGAAGATTTTTATATATCTTTACGATTCAAAGGTTTCTGAATATTTTGGCATACCTTAGAAAAAATGGATGTATGTGTGTGTGTATGTGTGTCTGTGTGTATTATATCATTTATTCTGTTACAAACGAATATTTTATTAATTTTCAACAAATCAAGTATTCAAAAATCTTGGACAAACAATTTACCAGTAAATACGATATAAACGAAGTGATGAATTAGAAAAAAATTGTTTAGAAAATTGGTATGAAATCTCTGACTAAATTGCATTTATATAAACTGATTCAACTGATTGTTTTTATATAAATTTTGATATAATATTTTTATATGTAAGTGAACAATATAATTTAAAAAGATATATTTTTTATATATATTATTTATTATGGTCCACTTTCCATGAATGAACTACTTCAATTAATCATAAAATATGTTAATTCGCATTCGTTAAAGTACAACAATTTATGGAAAAATAAGAAATAACACCTTATGAGCGCAACAAAATAATAAAATACAGAGAATGTCCGGTAAAAAGTATAAATATTCATAAAACATTGTACAAAATTTATAAACCTCCATAAATTAAGATTTTACATTATAAAATTACTGCCAGCGAACTCGGAATTATATTGCTCATATTCATATCACTTATGCTAATCTGAACGGCCATAAATATTCCTACGTCGTGTGTTTTGATCAAACGAAGGTATTAGTCCAGACTATTATGTAAATACAATCATTAGCCAGAACATAAAATTGATTTTATTACCATTTCGGTATCGGTTCCATCGAACTTCGAAGCATCTTCGTATCATTTGGACGTCTTATTGGCAGTCTTTTGTGTTAATTGGAAGCCGCCTAGAAGTAATATACACGGCAGTCGTATTTATGTACCAGAATCAGATACTATTTCAATGCTTAATTTGGATTCAGTTATAATAAAATGATATCTTTATTTATTAAACGGTCGTTGGAAATATAGTTTATAGGTTTTATTCCGTGTGATCCAAATCAAGTTTGGTTTTTTAATTGATATGATTTTAAATTAAATGACTATTAATGTGCGCATACGAGATATAAATTTAAAATTATTGTTTGTTTTGCATGTTTTATGATATTGTTTCACATTTAACTAACAGCGTTTACACTATTTTAAACTAATAGTTTCGATACACTGAACAAAAATGCTCTACAAAATAATAGAATGCATTCTATCGCGCTTCGCTTTTTTAAATCGTTAATCAATATGTTTGCTCTATTCCAATACTATGTGATTAAAATCCTATTGCCATTATATATGTATTATACGCTATATTTAAGAATTTCAACAAAATTCTCTTCAAAAAAAATTTGCTAAAATTAAATATAATAAATTAATTGTTATGGAAAACTAGAAAATTATGGAATTCCTTACTGAATCAATGTAGGTAACATACATGTCCTGCCAAATGCAACTACCTTTGAAATACAATTTAAATATCGCATCAGGAATAAATTGTCTTAATTTTTTCTGGTTTACTAAATAGAAAACTATTAACTATATAATAAAAAAATTAAAAGCCCTTTACTATCTTACTAAGGATAGCATTAAAATAGTAGTACTAAATTTACATACCGATTCTTTCCATATGTATGGATGTGAATGATTTTGTAATTCGTGAATGACTTGATAAATGATGTGATAATTCTGAAGCTTACCTGTAAATAAAAAAATAATCATTAGTAAAATAATTAAGTTAAACATTTTCGAAAAAATAATAAAGAAAATCTCTGAATATCAATATGTGAGAAACACGCGAATACATATAAATAATAAAGATAATTATAACAAACGTAGTATTTCATATACAAATATATAATTATAAATATATTGATTATAATTTTATATAAAACGTATATAATTTATAAATAATATATAAATATGAAGACAGTGAATAAATAAATGTTTTTTTTGGAAAACTTGTTATTTATTACATTTTGGATTCTTCGTTCGAAGCTCTACTAAATATTTACAAATCCAAGACTCCATCATCTGATATATATACTCCTATATATATATATATATATATATATATATATATATATATATATATATTAATACATATATTTACACATATGTGTGTATTATATGCATTGTTCCACTTAGCAAAACTTGTCATACTTGTGCCTTGCAGCTACTACAACCGCCTATATAATTATTCTATTTATTTATGAACAATAATCAAGTTATGCAAAATTTACGGGTTGGGTGTTGTAAATTTAGTAAAAATTATAAGCTTCGTAGTGTGCAACCACCAAATATATCAAACTTTAAAATTACGAGGTCATTATAATATCCAACCGATTACTGTTGCAACTTTATGACTTCCCTTGCGCCCTGTGGCGTCTCCTACTAACAATAAGATGAAGTTGAAATATTAAAAGGCTAATAAAAATATTTAATCAAAATAATATAAATACAAAATTTGATCTGTAAGATGTAGTTTTATTATAGTTTTAACTATTAAAGATATTGAATATATTTAATGAAGTCTATGGTGACATAGACTTTGTTACCATATAATCTAGAATAATTGTGAACGTCAATATGAGTTATAAATAACAAAATTTCAACATTATATTATATTAAGATATTGACTAATTCGTTTAAGAACCTCTCTAGACATTGCTGTTTCATCATTATTAGAAATATATCTAGTATAATCTCATCAGAAATAAATTAGCCAACTATTGAGTAGACACAACACCTTATATGTATTAATTATGGGACAGATTGTAATTTAAATATGAATAAAAAAAAACAAAAAAAACAACACCTTATAGAGATTATACTTTATATATAACTAGTTGCGAATCAATAGAAGAAGAGCTTTTGTTTAGAAATACAATAATCAAATATTGAACTTTAATCAAATAAATATATTTTAAAAACTAAACGAATTGTTCTGTCTATGTCTACATGTGTCTGTTATAATATTTGTATAAGTAGGTACTATAAATTCTAAAACACCACTGGACCAGTTCCATGTAAATTTTGATAAAGTCTTTCGATAATGACCACTCCCAGAAAAGCCCGAGGACATGTATTTAACCATGAAATAATCCTTCAGTCAACGTGCGAGCTTTTCGATAAACCATAAATTAACTATATGATAAATAGATAATTATAATCATTTGTAATAAACTTAATGAACATAAATCGGTAAATGTTTTCATATTACACAATTTAAAAAAAAATCGTGATACAATAAGATTTGGTAAAATAATTTATTTTAAATCTTCTATTAATGAACGATATTGAGGGCAACAATATGAAAGACGATGAGTAATTTGAGACACGTCATAATTTTTATTATTTTTATTCACCAGTCCTGAAACAGACAACAAGTAAAACTATAGTGAAAAATTATTCAAAAATATTCAAAAATACAAAATTTTCTATCCAAGTATTTGGAAATTGATATAATACGTAATTATCATTAAAAAGAATTGATTCTTGTATATTGAAGTTCTAGTTTTAAGTAATTCATTTAAATGAGCTTTTGTAAAACTTACTCATATTAGGAAACTAAAGCTCGTTCTTCGTGTCTCTGATCCAATTTTATAACTATTAGTGAAATATGACAATATAAGCTATACAACTTGAAGTCACAATCTGAATTTATGATTAAAAAACAGATTTGGTTAAACATAAATATGAATAAGGCGAGAAAATAAAAGTGTATATAATACATCATAGAGAAACGAAAAGTAGTTATTCTATTTACAATAAAATACATTACATATTATTTTTATCTGATATCTGATGAAATTTTACACTGTTCATGTTGGAAGTATAGAGATTTAGAAAGAACAGTGTATGAAAAAAAATGACAGTGCATCAATTAATGTGATATATTATATTGATCATTAATAAAGAATCTCAGTTGATTTTAATTTATTCGTCCAGTATGTTCGTTGTCGTGTTAATTGAAAATATAAATAAAGCAACGAGCTACTTTGTGATAAAATATTCACTATATGATTTATTACAATTTATTCCACCGATGATTAATAAATACTGACCACTTTCCTTCATAAATATTCATTACATTTACCACACTTTAATGCGTGTTCAAAAACATTGACAACAATAAGCATTATACAGAAACAGTTGTCCGATTACAAGACCTGTTGACTCTTAAGTCCGAACCGGTTCGTTTTGTTATAAAAAGCACACTCCAATATACACATATACACAATTATAATTCTTTATTTATTACCAAGTCTGACAGGCAATGTTTGATAACCAATTCAATCCATTATTCCATTAGTTTCATTCAATTTTTATTCATAATCCACGATGGCATGTTGGCATGCACTCTGCGTATAACCAGTAATGTCTTCGTGAAATGTATTTCATATTTGGTCACAAAGAGCTTTTTTCTGTTCTTCGTCGTACAAATTATCGGACTGATGTGTTGTATTCATTTTGATAATACAAGTCAAGACCATAATAGTGAAATTACAGCTCTTTATTTTTTACCTGTGTGTTGAGTGTTATAAATATAATGAGCGGGCATAAAATTTACAGAGGCGTGTAAGTACTATACGCCGATATCAAATTGGATTTCGTGAGAATGCTTGTTTTTTTGTAAGCACTCTATTATTTAGAGGTGCTTTCATCAACGACATTTTTATTATTAATAATGATACGGTCAGGGGTAAATGAGAATGAACTACGTGTTCTAATTATCTTTTCTGTGTCCCATGTTCGGTTTTTGGTCACGTTATTAGTTTGGCTTCCGATACAAACATACCCTACATACACATATATATATATATATATATATATATATATATATATATATATATGTATATATGGATACATATATACATATATACATATATACACAAAATTAAGAACAACTTCACAAGTTCAAACGTTTAACCAAAAATTTTTAATAATAAAATTATTAAGTATTATAATATAATCTTATAATCCTGATTAATTTTTCAAAGGCTTCTCCAAATCGATTGATTTGAATAAATTGAAATTTCATGATCAACAATAAGTTTTAATTCTTGAAAACTTAAGCAAATTGTGTTATTTTTATCTGCGGTTCTAGAAATGTTAATTCGCGGTTACGGTTCCAAAATTTAAATTACCAAAATTAATACAAATTAGCCACAATAACCAATGAATGATCATAATTTTTCCAAAGCTCTAGGTTGCACTTAAAAGCTCACAATTCCAAACAACGTAAATTCTTTTCCTATTTTTGTTCTTTTTTTCTAATTCACCCACAATACTATCACCCCGTTTCGGCTTGACGTTATTTTCTGTGACACCCTGTATATTACTATATAATAATCTATAAAATCCTAGAAAATTACTTAAGAATGAACGATTGAGGCGAATGAGGTGACTAACAAAATTCAAAGAAAACATGAAGAGAAATAAGTTTAAATTCTTCGAAGCTCGGTGAATCGAGAATACCACAAAAATCTAAATCGCATAAATTATTCATCGCAAGTCAGTCTCATAAAAATGACTATTTGCTGAAGACCAAATATAAAATACTATCATATACCGACTAAAAGTCGAATCAAATAAAAAATCAAACCATTCTTCATTCATTCATTAAACCAGAATATTATGAAATATAGAAATGCTCTTATTTCGTTGACTAATCTTCGAATCAAAACTGACATAGGCACGTGTTCTCCTTTAAAATTAGGGGCATGAGATGACTAACATAAAATTCAAGAACAACCTAAAAAATAAGAATTTAAATTTTTCGTAACTTAGCGAGTCTAGGAAAAAATACCACAAAAATTCAAAACTGATCAATAGTTGATGCTAAGACAGTTTCATAAATAAAGATGACTTTTTTGAAAGACCAAATATAAAATACTATCATCTAATCATTTAAGTCAAATCAAATCAATAGAAACGAAACCGTTTTTTCCTTAATCGCATATTTAGAAAATACTTTAAAATATAGAAGTACTTTTATTCTGTATGACTAATCTTCAACTCAAAGCTGACATTGGTATGTGTTTTGCCTTAGACGTAAGGCAAATGAGGTGACTAACTGAAAGTTCTAGGATAACATGAAGAGAAATTATAAAAATTTAAATTCTTCTAAACTTCGTAAGTCAAAGCAAAATAATACAAATATTTAAATCTTATAAATTATTCATAGCAAAATAGCAAGGTTTTGTGGAAATTGTTAATCAGTTAAAAAATGAAACCATTTTTGAATTTCGTAGAATATAGTATAGTAGAACTTCGATTAACCGGACTAATCGTTGTCGATGCGCATTCGGATGATCGACAATCCGGATAATCGAATGTATGAAGAATAATGTGTATTTATTAAAAATAACAAATACATACGTAGATATCAACGAAAATAATGTTTATTAAGAAATTGAAAATTCCTTATTAATGTACATATATATTTTCTTATTATTAGATTACGTTACATACCCCATATTGAACTGCAGCATTAATCGTGCAAAAATTCGAATTTTAGCAGTGCATAAACATTTAAATTAGTCGCGGTGGGTTGTCCGGATAATCACAAATCCGTATAACTAAGGTTCGGATGAACAAGATTCTACTGTACTTCCATTTCGTATGACTAATCTTCAGCTCAGAGCTGGCATAGGCACGTGTTCTGCCAATCTAGTGTTATAGAGAGCAAAAGATGCCACTCTTCGACATGAAGTGATTCTCGCGTTGTTGTATTACTCGACAAATACCTGACCTCGGCTGACCCCTCGTGCTGACCACTAAACAGAAAGAGAGATCTTAGTCGAAGCTCGCCAGTTCTGTTCTGTTCGCGGGAACCGTTAAATCGAGATCGGAGTTCTTTGTGGATCTCCCAGCCATTCTCTGTGAAGAAGAATTGAAGCTCTCCTTCTTTGACTTACGAAACACCGAACAAAACGATCTCGCACGTCGCCGTCGTGAGTCTCGCGCCGCGCCGGCCGGACTTCACCTCCTTCTTTTGACCCTATCTAAGAATCTTTCGGAAATAAATCAGCGACGAAATGTTGCAACGGCGAAAAACAGACCGTGTTTCCAGTTCGCTGTGCTAACTTACGTGGTTTATAAAAGTACATTTTATATGCAGTCGGCAATAAAATAACATGAAAGAATCGAGGAACGAGATTTATTCGTTATTTTATACTGATTAAACGGAAATCAGAACTAAAACAACCATTTTATAGGCGACGTTGGTACAGGATTATAAAGATACTCCAGAAACAACGTATACTATTGTCTGTTGTCTAAATCAATGAGGAGCACATGCTACTTCTTCTTAGAATTCGTTGCAAGTATGAGCTGTTTTAATTTCATTTCCCTTTACCATATTCAAGTAATTATATGTGACAATAATACCATCAATACATGAAAATGCTATTTGCATTGAAATATGTGAAAGACTTCCAAATCTATTCTTAAAAGATCTTCATGAATATCATCTATCACCTTTTTTCTGCAGAATTAAAATTCCTCAAAACTTATCTTTTATCCATATGACATAAAATAGATAAAGTATCTCAATCCAGTTTGAGAGCAGTCTAATAAGGAGTCGATAGTTTGGCTTCAACAAGGATATCAGATGTTGAATGTGATTGCGCGCAAATGATTATTTATGCCTTTTCCGCATGTGCCTGGACTGTGAGAAGTATCTTTTCTCACGAATCGAACGCTTGGTAGGCGAAATAAATCGTGTTCAGACCGCGCTGGCAATGGCGTTTTTGGGATCAAAACATAAATAAGATAGTCTGCTTCAAAGGACTTATCAAACATCTGGGCTTGAGTTAGGTAAAGGAAATATCGAGAGTAATAAAATCGAAGTGGCAAGTGTAAGGTTACATATTAAGCAGGTAATTATGCTATCTCTCATCTCTTTTAGAGAGATATGGAGCAATTGATAGTTGGTATAAGATCAGGATAAGTAGAAGCATTTAAATGATATATACTATTACCAGCAAATTTAACAAGCCGTTATTACAAATAATCAAGGTTTGCTTTCATATCACTTCTAAAATTCCATAAAAACCCCATACAATCTGCAATTTTAACATTAATTACAGCTTCGTATTTTTCCAAGTTAATAGCAACATTCAACTATTACGTATATTTATAAAATAGTTCCCCTCGAAGCAATAAACTCTATTGGTCTTAATTACTATTGTTAGATATAGTTTCAGTTGAAACCGGTCTCTGTGGTAATTAAACACATGATGCATAGTTTGCCCGTTTAAAAACATGACAGCTAGCAAAATCTTAGACTGAGGATTCTGGTCATTATCTCAGCAGTGGTAATTTTCGCAAAACACTTTGTTATAGAACACTGATTATGATCATAAACAAACTGGAGGTAATAATTGATGATATTCTTAGGTGGTCTTTGAACCCATACATTGGAATATTAACACTGAAAAAAAAAAACATCTCAATATCTATTTTTTGACGAAGTTATAGATATATATATATATATATATATATATATATATATATATCTTTATATGTATGATCCTCTGAAACCGTTTTTTTCATCGCTCCGGAGCTATTTTATGCCAGCTGCTCTCTTTTTCATTATAATACCTCATGCACATGACCTTTTTAATGTGTCAGCATCTTTGAACACCATGGTGTATTCAGTACATTAAATTAAATGGTGTATTTAGTACATTATATTAAAAACTTTAAATACGTTTTTCTCAAATTTACTTTTTTCAATGCGGTGCCACAAATTAAAGAAAAACTATAAGTCGGATCGACTTGCATTTTTTTTTTTAATTTGTTCACCACTGCAATACCTCACCTCAAACAACTTGATAACATTATGCAAAAAAATTTTGCGAAGCTTCTCGCCCCAAAAAAAGGCCTTTTTCAACACTTTTTGTTTAAATAGCTGCCATTTTTTTCCTTCTTGCTTTTTTTCTTTCATTTTGGTAGGGGGACTGGATTCAAACGTAGTTTCTTTTTTTTTGTTTCAGGCAATGCGCAACGGATTGGCACCGCAAAAGAGATCAATTTTGCAAGGCCGACTTTGTCGCCCCCTGGTTAAAAAATGACAGCGAAATAAAAGAAAAAGAAAATTTCGTAATATTCTATGATTTTGTAATCTTTGTTTAAAAAAAACCGCATGTCTCTATGATAAATAGATTTCGAGGAAAACAAAAACAAAATACCTTGCATTTTTTGTAAGAAAAAAAGAACAACCCCCTTAAATAAGTAAGTGGATGATATTGTAACGACTGGGCCTGATTCAGAGATTCCAAGATCGATGATGCCCGCTTTGAGCAGGTTGATGTCGAGCGGTAGTGTCATCGTTTTTAACTTAGAGATATTAATGAAAATAGCCCTTAACAGGCATTGCTGTATTAAAATATTAAATTTCTTCCAAAATATTCAATGAACATACTCTGTATGTAATTGTTACATGTTTTATACATTTTGATGATTTACTGTATCTTACTTTCGGGTACCTTTACGTGTGCCGAAAAAGACGAGGGGAACTACGTATCTACTCCACCATCGTAGAAAATTGCGAATGATTCATGCCGTACATTTTTTTATCATGTGTGGAGAGCTCGCGACATGTTTTATTCATCGGCACATTGTTATGGAAATCGGCGGACAGTCCTCTCCTCTCGCTACGTGTCCAATTTGCGCCGTCGGACGACAAGTGGCGCGGACACATGGGACGCTTGGGCTGGAAAAAAGTCTTTAAAATCCAAACTACACGACAGCCGTGTCAGTTGGGATGAGCACGCTCGCTCTAGAAAAAACTTAAAAAGAAGTTGTGCAAAAAATGCGGATGTTTGAATAAAAAGTTTAACAGAACATGGTCAATAGATATCCGGAAAAAATATCCGGAAGCGCAATTAGTGGATGTACTAGACAAAGTCTAATTGTACTTAATGAACAAAGCACTCACTGAAAATTATAAATAGATAATTTAAATTAAATATAAATAACCTTTATAACATTTACAAGAATTGTTTAAAACCAGTTCTATATCTGAAAGCCAAAACTACATTGAAAATGAGATATTTGGTTGCCGGTGGCGCACATTCCTCTTCAAAATTTTGTATCCAAAGTTCAAACAATTTATATCTGTCTATTTTATCTCTCTCAAAATATAGGTGATAAATACTCAGAATATTTATATAAATATAATAATAATTAAAAATACTATATTTTATTATATAATATAATAATAATTAATAATACTATATTTTATTATATAGTAATATTCATTATGATGATAATAATAGTGATAATACATTATGAAGATATGAACTTAAATACAATAATAAAAAATCACTTTGATCATATGAAAATTATATGATCAAAATTTATTACCTTAATATTTCAATTATAAAAAAATGATGTGCCCAATAGACACATTTTCCCTTATGGTAAATACCCAAAAATATCAATAAAAATGTTCATATATCTTAAAGTTCAAAAGCGTTCCAAGATTTTGGTATATTTTACAAAAATTGATGTATGTGTGTGTGTGTGTCTATATGTGCGGATACAATATTTCATCGACGATTTTGAAAACATGGAGCAACCGATTTATTCAAAAAGCTTCGATTCCTATTGATGAATAGTTTCTGGCTAAGGCTGGTCAAGCCGATTCGTAGATACGGGGCAAAAAGTGCCAAAAATTGTACTTCATCTAAATCCATACTAAATTTCTTAGCTTGCATAAAATGAGCGATGCTAGCGAACTTATAGTTTATCATATTCAAAACTAAATGAAGTAAAACACTTTTTTGTGAATAACTCTGAATCACATTTGCATAATATTTAACAATCACGTCAAATATTCTCATCAATTTAGACTTGCCGCAGGTATCTCAAGTTGAAGAGGTTAAACCTTTATAAATCTACTAAATAAATCAGGATGAAGCGAAGACATCGAACGTATTTGATATTCATGTATTCATCTCGTGTTATTATCATTTTTATTACAGCTTTTGCAATTTGTAAAACCTGAGAGATTGCAAAATTATGTGGCTAAATTTATTGCGAGATACATTATATTTTTATTGGACATTTTGACAGTTTTATAGATCCAAATGCCTTTTAGAAAATGACGACGTTCAGTGATTACTGATCCGTAAAGATGCAATTCGATATAATACATATTACGACTAAGTTATTAGTTTGTGTATAAAATAGAGTGTCTAATCTCACAAAATCGGTTTGGCAAATAATAATATTTGATTTTATGGAATTAGTATTTTTTCGTGCCATTTGATTAATTTCTGCAATTTTCTCATGTCCAGCATAGGTTGCAAGAATGAAGTAATTTATAACCAATGGCTGCCGAACACACGTCAAAAGAAAAAGCGAAAAAGCTGATCGATGACATCGATGTTTCTTAGCAATGGCAGTTCGACGTAGAATAGAAAAAGTGAAAAAAGTATATCACCTTCTTTCGCAGCCGCCCCCCGCTAGCTGTGTTTTGATTAGATCAGTGAATAGTTTTTGCTTCGGAAACCGCACAACAGAAATTCAACGCGAGGCCATAATTCATACTATTCCGTTTCTTTTTACATCGTCCAACGCCATACCACATAGAGATGTGCGAATCGAGAAACCACCGACATTCAAAATATCGACATCACAGAAAATTGACCGAAACCTGAAGAATTTAATACTAGAACACCGTTAAAAATCTAAAAATATTAAGTATATATATATACTTAATATTTTTTTAGATTTTTATAATATATAATAATAAATTAAGATTGGTTTCTAAGACCTGATGACAGGAAGCTTTAGGTAGGGTAGAGCAAAGCACAAAGGTCCAATTTTACTTTTAGCAATTACAGTAAAAATCGAACCAACTACATCAAAATAAATAATAAATATCAAACAAAAAACTATCCTTGTTAATTCGTCATTGTATAACTATGTTTTTTTATCTTTTTTAAAAATTGTCACTTGATCATTAGATGTAAGGTACAGCCAGGATACAACAAGATCCAGCATTTTCTTTATAATTTCAAAGAAGTTTTTGAAATAACTGTTACGTTTTTTGATCAAAGCGGTCAGTTTAATTACTAGGATGAATGACAAAAATCATTAAATAAATACGTATTTTTAAGTGTAATAAACAAAAAAAATATCAACTCTTACTACTATCATGAATTTTGCTTTGGTACGTATTTCGATTTTATTTTCATAATCAAATTCATTGTTTCTTGAAATATTATAATTACGAGGAAAGTTAATACAACTACTGTTTGAAATACATATTATAAAGGCACATTTTTTATATAGATCACACAGCATACAAATTTCATGTGAAACTTTGTCAAAAAAATTGATCATCTAAGTTAGATAATTATGAATTTACTTTAATTTTGTAAAATTGCACTTTGTATTTTACATTTTTATTCTCGATTTTCTTATTATTTATATATCGCCAGTGTAAAGTCTTTTTCACGCCTACCACATGTAAAAGCTATTGTTAGAGATTGTACAAAAATATTGAATCCAACTTAAAAATTACAATACATCTTATGCAAAAATTAATCTAAACAATAATCATACTCAAGTATCGTAAATTAAATGATCGTGCTCAAAACAAAGTGACTAACAACAAAAAGATCTACTTTAGTTAAAGTTAGCTGGTTGCACATCATTTGCCATCTACTGATGTTTTTGAGGTAATGGCTGTGGACTTTTTTATCCGTGGATTTTAAAGCCGCACTCTATCCACATGATCTTTCTTGTTTAATTATTCTTTAATATTTT